>NW_007237106.1:0-4664 GCF_000164805.1 Carlito syrichta | reverse complement strand
CAGCTAACATCACATTGATACCCAAGCCAGGTAAAGACCCAACAAAGAAAGAGAACTACAGGCCTATATCTTTGATGAACATAGATGCTAAAATTCTCAATAAGATCCTAGCGAACCAGATTCAACAGCACATCTCAAAAATCATCCATCATGACCAAGTAGCCTTCATCCCTGGGATGCAAGTCTGGTTCAAATTCATAAGACCATAAATGTAATTAAATACATTAGCAGATTTCAAAACAAAAACCACAAGATTATATCATTAGATGCAGAAGAAGTTTTTCATAAAATCCAACACCCCTTCTTGATAAAAACCTTTGAGCATCTAGGTATATGGGGAACATACCTCAAAATAGTAAAAGCCATCTATGAGAAATCCACAACCAACATACTCCTAAGTGGACAAAACTGGAACAAGACAAGGATACCCACTCTCACCCCTCCTGTTCAATATAGTATTGGAAGTCCTGGCTAGAGAAATCAGAGAAGAGAAGGCAATCAGGGGTATTCAAATAAGTAAAAGAGGAAGTCAAGCTATCTCTCTTTGTAGATGACATGTTCGTGCACCTTGAAAATGCAAGAGAATCTGTCAAAAACCTCCTTACACTGATAAAGGACTTTGGCAAAGTCTCAAGATATAAAATAATTGTGCAAAAGACAATTGCATTTCTTTACACCAATAATAAACAAACAGAAACCCAAATAAAAAGCACAATTCCATTCACAATACCCGCAAAAAAAAAAAAGAAAAAAGAAATACCTTGGCATCTTCCTACCAGAAATGGGAAAGACCTTTACAATGAAAACTACAAAACACTGCTCAAAGAAATCCAAGATGACACAAACAAGTGGAAGAATATCCCATGCTCATGAATTGGAAGAATCAACATTGTGAGGATGTCCATCTTACCTAAGGCAATCTACAAATTCAATGCAATACCCATCAAATTACCAGCAACATTCTTCTCAGACCTAGAAAAAACAACACAGGAATTCATTTGGAAACACAAATGACCAAGAATAGCCAGTGCAATCCTCAGCAAAAACAACAACAACAACAGCAACAACAACAAAAACAAAGCAGGTGGTATCACATTACCAGACTTCAAACTTTACTATAAAGCTACAATCATCAAAACAGCTTGGTATTGGTACAGGAACAGGCATATAAACCAATGAAATAGAATTGAGATTCCAGAAGCAAAACCTCAATTTCTCAACCAACTCATCTTCGACAAAGCTTCCACCACATACCACTGGGGACAGGAGAACCTATTCAATAAATGGTGCTGGGAAAACTGGCTGACCATATGCAGAAGTTTGAAACAGAACCCCTATCTTTCCCCATATACAAAAATTAACTCTAAATGCATCAGAGACCTAAATGTAAAACCTCAAACCATAAGAACTTTAGAAAATGAAGGACATACCCTCATGGAAATTGGAACTAGCATCCAATTCCTGAATAAAACCCCAAACTCACAGGCCGTAAGAGATAAGATAGACAAGTGGGACCTCATTAAACTGACAAGATTCTGCAAAGCCAAAGAAACCATCAAGAGAGCATGGAGACAGCCTACAGATTGGGAAAAAGTATTTGCCAAGTCCAGGTCTGACAAAGGCATAACATCTTGGATCTACAAGGAACTCAAACATGCTGAAAAGCAAAAAACAAACAACCCCATTATAAAGTGGGCAAAAGATGTGAACAGACATTTCTCAATGGAAGACATCCGAGCAGCCAACAGGCATATAAAAATATGTTCAACCTCACTAATCATCAAGGAGATGCAAATCAAAACCACAACTGAGATACCACCTAACTCCAGTCAGAATGGCAATTATCAATAACTCAAAAAATAACTGTTACTGGAGAGGGTGAGGTGAAAAGGGAACACCGTTGGTCACTGTTGGTCAGAGTGCAAACTAGTGCAACCTCTGTTAAAAACAGTATGGCAATTCCTAAAAGCTCTAAATATTGACCTCTCATATGACCTGCAACCCCCCTACTGGGAATATACCCCGAAGAACTCAAATCACTCTATAGAAAAGATACTTGCACACGTATGTTTATCACAGCATTGTTCACAATAGCAAGAACCTGGAAGCAACCATGCTGTCCATGAAAAGAGGACTGGATTAAAAAATATGGTACATATACGTGATGGAATACTATGCAGCCATAAAAAAGAACAAAATCATGAATTTTGCAGCAACCTGAATGGAACTAGAGTCTATAATATTTTGTGATCTCTCACAGAATCAAAGATCTGAGTATCACATATTCTCACTCAAATAGTGGACCTTGAACATCCAATGTAATACTATAAGAAAATGGCTGACAGTTGTGGGAAACTATGGGGGGGAGAGGAAGGGAGATGGGATTAATGGTAGTAAATATCTGTCTGGGGATGGGGAGACACCTCTTATCAACAAGGGTGTGTGAACAAAGCATATTTGTATACCTAACCTTTAAATGTACCCCACAATATCATAATAAAAAATATTGATTAATAAGAAAAGAACAAAAAAAATCTTAAAAAAGTCTTTATATAATATTCACCAGGTATCAGGTAAAATCCAAAATTATTTTATATAAGATAAACCATAAAATTATGGCCCATTCTATGAAAAGAAGGCAGTCAATATAAATCCATGTGATATAAATCAATGTTAAAATTAGTATACCAAGAGTTTAAAGCAGCTATGATAATTATGTCCAAATAATATTTTAAAAAGATGTGTTTTCAATGGATGATCATATAGAAGAGAAGTAGAAAGTATAAGAAAACAAGTAAAAATGCCCAAAATTACATAATGTCAACACATAATGGGAAAATAAAACTTCAATCAATGGTTTTAACAGAAGAATGAAGATAACAGAAAAAAGAAATAGTAAAGAAGATGAGAAAACAATGAAAAAAAGATGGACAAAACAAGAAGTATCTGTTTGAGGAACTGTATGAAGTAATCGTACACATTTCAACCTGGAGATTTAGAAAGAAATTACATAAAGATTAAAGCTTTTAAAAGACTCTAGCTTGTAATAGCAATCTCAAAAGATGTATAACACATGTAAAAATAACTAAGTTTTCTGTTCTTTTTTCCTTTGTAAACATTTGTCGTTGTAAAATACATATTAAGAATTTTAACTCAGAAAAAAAAATTTTTGAAAAAAAAAATGACCAAAATTTCTTAAAGACTTAAAAGATTGTCTCATTTTGTCTACAAATTGAAGACTCTTAGCAATTATTAAGCACGATAAATATGAAGAAAATTATGCCTAAGAACATCAAAGTAAAACTCCTGAAGATAAAAGACAAAGGGAGCATCTTGTAAGCAGACCAAGAAGCAAAAATACAACAAAAGAAAAACAAAACAATAAAACTATGAGTAAAATGACTGCAGGCTGCATCAGAAAGCATGGAGGCCAGGGATTTCCAGCAAGATGGAGACAGAAGAGTTCAGACTATGTGAATCTCCGCAAAAGCAAGTGTCCATAAAGACTCTCTGCATGAGTGGATGTGTGCTGGTAGGTTAGTGAAAGTCCATCCGAGGGAAGACTCAGGTTCACGCACCCAGGGCTTTCCTCTGGAGATGACTGCAACCCCTCACAACCCTGAGATTAGAGCTACTGACATGCAGGATCATCTGGTGTTCTTGGGACACTCCTGAGAAAAGCCTGCATAATACAGCTGATTCTCATATCCTGGGACCTGGTCCACACCATCACCTGTGACAGCAAAACAGCTGGAGCCCTGGATCCCATCCATAGAGAGACAAGATCATGGGGAGCTAGACAGGAGCCCCACCAGAGAGGAAACACCAACTGGAGCCATTTTCTCTGTCCCGGGACCAGGCAGAGACCTGTATTCCCCCACCCAGCTCCACCCAGCCTCCAACCTGGAACCTAGAGGTAATCTCATCAAACTCAGAGAGGCATAAGCCCCTCCCCCACACTGAGTCAGACACAGACATGTCTGATCTGAGTGGGAGACTTGACAGGCAACAAACCAGGTCCACAGTAATCCCTGGGACATCTGACCCATGCTGAAAGCAACCCTATCAGCCTGCACTGGGAGCAGAGGGGAGGGGCTGGAGACCAGAGCTGAAAGGAAGTTAGATTTCAAAGGAATGACCTCAAAGCAAGTTTTTTTTGCTAGTTTTGCTCATTTTGTTTTAGTTTTTTTCTCTCTTTCTTTCTGTTTTTGAATGTGTTCTTACTTGCTTTGTTTCTGTTATTTTGTTACTTTTTTTTAGACCTCCTGTTTGTGTATGTATTTTTGAGGGAGAGTACATCAATAGGAGGGTTTTTGTCAGTTTGTGTGTTTATATGATTGTATGTTTTAGATTTTTAAAAATCTTTTCTTTCTTTGTGTTTATTTCTATTTTGTAGTTGGTACATCTGTTTTCCCTCTTATTCAAACATCTAGGCATAGATGGAACATACCTCAAAATACATTAAGAGCCATCTATGAGAAACACATAGCCAGCATACCGCTAAACAGACAGAAATTAGAACCATTTCCCCTGAAAACTGGAATGAGACAAAGATGCCCACTCTCAATCCCCCTTTCCAACATAGTTTTGAAAGTCCTAACTAAAGCAATCAGACAAAAGAAGGAGATTGGGGTATCCAAATAGGAAAAGAGGAAGTCAAGTTA
>NW_007237105.1:0-1185 GCF_000164805.1 Carlito syrichta | reverse complement strand
GGGGTTTCTCGATGAGAACCTATGAAGAAAATTTCAAGCATAAATGTGAATACTGTATGTGAAGTCTATAAGCATTAGGATGGCCCGGAGAATGCCCTTGTATGGGGGTATGTGTAACAGAAATGTATGTATGTGTGATGTTTCTGAATTCTGTACACGGTATGTCTTATTTGAGGTGTATACTGGGATGTCTGTGTAATGAGTAGGCAGTGCATTTCAAGAAGTTGTGTGTGTTTAATGGAACATATCTGCTGAGTATTTCTGGTATTGGTGAAAGGGGACGTTGATGAGTGTGTGTATGTGTTTGCAGTGTAACGATGCACATGAACGTATACAGGTATGTACTTGTGCTTTGTTTCACTTTGTTTTCATATGAGACAGTAAGTATGCGTCAAAGGAAATGCATATGAGATCTGTGGTTTTGCAGTTTAAGGAAGGGCTGAAGGCATTGTGGATGAAGTGGAATGTGGTGAGAAAAACCACATACGAAAGTGCATTCTCTTAAGGACAGAAATGTTTTCTAGTCTAGTCTAGCATAAGGAGTATACACAGATTGTCTGGATGAAGGGATGTTAAGTATTTATGAGATTACTATGCAACAGAATGAGTCAGAGATTGATCATATACTGGAATGAGGGTCGAAGAGTGTATCTATGTCATTCTACTGGAGAAGGGAAAAGATGTAGAGTAGAGGGATGTGTATTTGAGATTAAGTAAAAGGAAAGAGAAATAAGGCCATGCTTGGTATAAAGGAGGATAAATGATGAGTTTGTGCCAATCCAAGGAGGCTGCTTCTCAGTAAATGTCCATAGATTCGTCGGCACTCCCCACTGTCTCCACACAGCGGCCCCAGTGTTCGCATGTTGGAGGTTAATGCTGAGGAGATTCTGCTGTTCTTGAAGGCACATGTCCTATTCTTTCCCTCCCCAGAGGCCTCAGTCCTAGTTTCTCTGGCTGAAGCCCTTTCCTGACTTAGAAGGAAAGTAACCTCAGGAAGAGTTGGGATGTGCAACTCTGTTGCCCTTCCTGTCTCAGCCCAGATTTCACAGTTGGTCTACACACGTATAGTTATCATCAAAGAACGTTCTTGGAGTGGCGACACAGGAAAAGTATTCTGAGGTAGACAAACTCTTTTGTGAGGTGGGAGACTGATCTGGGATATCAGATATGTCTAAGGGCGTGCTC
>NW_007237104.1:0-391 GCF_000164805.1 Carlito syrichta | reverse complement strand
TAGCATTTTTTGATTGCCTCTTTAATGCAAAAAAAAAAATTCACGGATCTGATTCTCCTTCTGTTCCCCAGAGTTAATAATGAAATATCTCCATGAACGTGAGTGTTTCTTGGCCCAAGACATCAAGAAAACATCCAAAGACTCCAACTCTGACCATGTGACCTGTGACTCCTCTTTCAACAAGCGTATCCACAGAGGTATAGGGATAAAGGAGCGGCAGTGGGACAAGAATGCAGGTCCAAAGGTGGGAGGGAAAGATGAGCCAGAAATTGGAATTAAGCTCATTTGCTTCACAACTGAAATCAATGACCCCTTCTTTCAAGCACTACCCAGGGTCTCTGTTTCCACTGAATGAACAGAATTGAACTATGTACACTTGACTATTTCCACT
>NW_007237103.1:0-2221 GCF_000164805.1 Carlito syrichta | reverse complement strand
CCATGAAAACTTAATCAATAATTTCCTTTAAACCCTTTTCATATGATAATCTTAAAATCCCATAACAAATGATAACCTAATCTGTGACTGACATATTCTATAAACCTTTTTCATCCTAAGCTGATTGATTTATGCCAAGTTAAACAATTCTATAGAAGCTTAAGTATTTACTTTACAAACAAAAGTGGCCCATCCCAGAATGTTTGGAAGGTGGCCCAGTCCAAAGTTCACAGTGGGCTACCTGCAAGTAATCTAGCCGCATTCTTTCAATAGAATGGCTGTCTTCTAAAACAATATTCTACAATTTACAACTTAAATAAATCCTAAGATCATGACCCAGAAGCCTGTGACCAATACTAAGGCTCTTAGATGTGACACGAGTTTGAATTATAAGTTGTGTGAAACCCAAAACTACAGTTTGTGGAAGAATGGGAGAAATGAGCTTCTAAAGTTAGCTTGTGTTCATCCCGGTCTCAGAGATTAAGCTCACAGGAGCTTAATCTGGTTAGTGCTGAGTAGAAAGGAGGAGGAAATGGGGTCAATAGCTCCCAAACGCATTCTAGTGGTCTAAGGGTCAGCGGCCCTTCCTGATCCCTAATGCTCAGCGGGCCTCCGTGGCTGGCTACCAACATCTCCCCCTTTTTTATTTTTTAGCATGAAACCATGAAATTCCATATTGAGCTGACTCTGAAGATGATTGGGAGTAGACACAGCAACAAAAGAATCACTGCTCCGCAAATGTCCACATTGACGAGTATAGCTATTAATGATTTTTGGTGAGCAAATGATGCCTGAATTTCTCGATGTAATTTAGTAAGGTCTATAATCAGGTCTTAATCGTTCCAAATTCCAAGTTACTTTGTCCCAAGAATGGGCAGATTTAAACTCAGAGTGACATTGGAGAGCCAATTTCTTTTTTAAGGTCACAAGTTCTTGCCCTACTGCTAAAACTCCTTCCTCCAAAGCACTAACCTTACTTTCCAACTCCTGGTCTATGATTTCCTGAATAGCCATGGCAATAGAAATGATTTTAGACAGCCAATCAGCAAACATATTTGTATGAACTTCCCTAGATAATGCTACAGCTCAAAAATAGCTATTAAAGCTGTAACTCCAAAAATTAAAAGTAGCCAAAAATATTTCCTGTCTTTCTAAAAGAGCATTAGCCTCATACAATATCTATAAACCATATGCACCATACCAACGAGATGACAATTATATAAGAATCATCAAATAAGATGACTGCTCAAGAATAACAAAACCTTCGTAACAGGCATTTGTTAAACAATTAGTTAAAAATACACCCAGTACAAGACACCTTATAAACATTGCATAGAGCCATTAAAAGCCCAGTCACTAATATATAGTCTTTCACCAGGTACAGTATAGTCCACCTTAAAGTTATAAGCACAGTCTCTCCATTTCAGGAAGCCAGTATCTCACTGGATGAGTGACCAGTCCTTTTCCATATCATTAAAGGGGAAAGTAGGTACGCTGAGAGGTGCTGTCCATTAAACACAGTTGAACAATTAGAGTCACAGCTGTGATTGAACAAAGACATACAGGCCAACACTCACTTCCTGCACCTCTGCAGTATAGATGGTGAAAGAGTTGCAGATCACCTTGTCCTGGGTTTGGCATTGGATACAGTCACACTTAAAGCAATATTGGTCCCTCAGCTGCTTCTGGCACTCCTCACTGGTCATCAGCATATCCAGGTAGCAGATGGTGAGTTCTTCTCCTACCCTGATGTCTTGGACTGCATGCAGTAAGTTTGTCTTATGTTTTTGGTCCTGTATTCTTTTCTCCTCCCAGTTGTTAAAGACTTTAAAGGTTGTGTTCAGTAGTTATAATTGAGGAGTTTGTGGGCCCTTTTCTAAGTTTTGGAGTTTGCACCAGTGCTGACTGAGAGATAAAATGCATCCAAAAGAACAGTCTAGTCCGCTTATTAACACCTATTTTGTAGTTAGCTAACAGGATTCACTTATATTATTTCTTTACTTCCGTCTGGGAAAGTTGAACTTGAGAGAATTTATCATAAGAAGACAACAAAGAAGAATTTGTAACATCCTTTTGTCCGAGCCACCACTTGAGAAGAGACATGTGTAGGGGGGGTGAGAAGTCTGGAGGTTGGGGTGAGGTGCTGTGGCCTTTGGCACCCACCCCTTCTCCAAAGGTAAAAGAGAAAGACTGGTGACTGGGGTCAGGTGCCATGGCCTTT
>NW_007237102.1:17049-18266 GCF_000164805.1 Carlito syrichta | reverse complement strand
TGGGTCTCTGATGGCCCCTTGCCATCAGGGCTGCAACTAGGAGGTTTTACACACCATGGATGCGGCCCCAAGCGAGGCGGGGACCTCGGGTCTGCACTGAGGAGGGAGCTCTGGACCAGGTGGCCGCCCAGCACTGACCAGAAAAGGGTCACCCCCTGCTGGCCAGCAGGGACACTGCAGGACCTCGGGCTCCCTGCACAGCAGCTGTGCATCCCCTCCTGGCCGTCCAGCAGATGCAAATTTCAGAGTTCAGATCACTGAGTGCCATCGTTTGGGAAATTAAAATAGAAAGGGAGCCCCCTGTCCTGTGTCTTTTTCAAAGATGCTGAAAGAACTGCTACTTGGAAACCACAGGGAATGAAATAAATGTAGACACAAACTTTACAACTCACACGGACATTTACTCAAAATAGTCCTCAGACTTAAAACCCCAAAGACAAGCCAGACTGAGAAAACATAAGCAAAATGAATATCGGAAGAATATTCAAGATATACAAAGAACTCTTAAAACGCGACAATAAGAATAGAACCCAATTAGAAAAATGGGTTAATATCAGAAGAAACACCTCACCAAAGAAGATACAAATAATCTTACAAAAAGATACACAATGTCATAGCAAGGAACTGTAAAATTACAACAAGATAGCACTGCACACCTGCTGGAACTGCTAAACTCTAAGAAAAAAAACATCGGTGGCTCAGCCTGTCATCCTAGCACTTTGGGAGGCCGAGGCGAGTGGATTGCCTGAGCCCGTGGGTTGAGACCAGCCCAGGCAACTTGGCAAGACCTCCTCTCTACGTTGAATCAAAAATTAGCCAGGCGTTGTAGCGCATGCCTGTATTTCTGGCTACTTGAAAGGCTGAGGCAGAAGGATCGCTGGAGCCCAGCAGGTGGCCGTGAGTGTGCCACTGCTCTAGCCTGTACTCTGACTCAAAAAAAAAGGGGGAAACCACTGTTAGAGAAAAGATAGGAACTCTCACTCATTGCTGGTAGGACATATGACGATGCAGCCACTTTGAGAGTGTGAGACCAGAATATGCCACCCCAAAATATGCCTCTTTAGCATCAGGTTATTTGGAACTGATTATTTTGAGCAGTACAGGAGAACTTTTGAAAATAATGCAGAAGTTACCCTTTTGTAAGGAATATTTACATCTATAAAGGAAGTCTCCATTTGTAAAGGTGTCTCCCTCTCATACCAAGAAGAGAAAGGATG
>NW_007237102.1:15030-15876 GCF_000164805.1 Carlito syrichta | reverse complement strand
CTGGTTTTTTGTTTGCTTGTTTTGGGTTGTTGTTGTGTTTTTTTGAGTTGGTGTCTCACTCTGTTGCCCAGGCTAGAGTGCAGTGGCACAATCACAGGTCACCAACAGGCTCCACTTCTTGAGCTCTTTCTTCTTCTTTCTTCTGTCTCCATCTCTTGAGTAGCTGAGACTACAGTCACGCACTACCATGCCTGGCTAATTTTTTAAGATTTTGTAGAGACAAAGTCTCGCTACACTGCCCAAGCTAGTCTCAAACTCCTGGGATTAGGCAATCCTCTCGCCTTGGTCTCCCAACGTGCAGGTATTACAGGCGTGAGCCACCACACACAGCCCTGATGATTTAAGTCTTTTAGAAATTTACCCTAAATGGCTTTAGGTTCACGCAATATCGATACTTGAAACTTTAAAATGAACATTCTGTTCCTATGTTCTAAAACTTACAAATTTTGCTTAAAATAATCTTATCTAAATTTGGAAGAGGTGTGAATATATAATATTTTTAACAATGCCACTGACAGTTGGATCTTGTCAAAGACATCTTATTAAGCAGAAATTAATTAAAAATCATTTAAGATTATCATTGGTTCATGAGAAATTGAAAACCATGACAATTATCTCAAAAATAGATAAGCTACCCCATTATAAAGTGAACAAAAGATATGAACAGATACTTCTCAAAGGAAGACATCCAAGCAGCCAAACAGACACATGAAGAAATGTTCAACCTCACTAATCATCAAGGAGATGCAAAGCAAAACTACACTGAGATACCACCTAACTCCAGTCAGAATGGCAATTATCAATAACTCAAAAAATAACAGATGCTGGAGAGGATGTGGGAAAAGG
>NW_007237102.1:0-15010 GCF_000164805.1 Carlito syrichta | reverse complement strand
CCTTGAACAATTATCATAATACTGTAAAGAAAGGGATTGGCATGAGTGGGAAACTACCAGGGGAGAGGGTGGGATTGGCAGTTGAGGGAAACTGCTGGTGGGGAGGTGGGCACACCTCATCAACAAGGAGACCTGCATAATGAACATTTGTATACCTCTCCCTGGATTGTACCCCACATCTTTAAAATAAAAAAATGTATGGCCGGGGCCAGTGGCTCAGCCTGTCATCCAGCACTTTGGGAGGCCGAGGCGAGTGGATTGCCTGAGGCTGTGGGTTCGAGATTAGCCCAGGCAACTTGGCGAGACCTCGTCTCTACAGTAAATAAAAAAGTAGCCAGCCATGGTAGCGCACACCTGTAGTTCCTGCTACTTGGAAGGCTTAGGCAGAAGGATCACCCGAGCCCAGCAGGTCAAGGCTGCGGTGGCCAGGATTGTGCCATGCACTCCAACCTGGGCGACAGAGTGAGATTCCAACGAAAAAAAATTTTAAGTTAGAAAAAAAAGAAAGTTTCCATAATCAGCTACAGGCCAGAATGATTCCTTTCCAACAAAAAGGGCTGACTGAGACCCACGGAAAGGTCTATGACAGGTATTCTGGGTACAGGCTTCTGATGACACTGTTTAAGTAATTTTAAGATGATCCCACTGGACTTCCAGATTTCCAGAACTCTACCTGAGAAGCTGATGGATCATGAAACTGCTAACCCAACAGTAGGTAAGACCAGAATTGATTACATGGCACAGAATGTGTAAGAGCCAAGTAAGAAGCTGGTTTTTTGTTTGCTTGTTTTGGGTTGTTGTTGTGTTTTTTTGAGTTGGTGTCTCACTCTGTTGCCCAGGCTAGAGTGCAGTGGCACAATCACAGGTCACCAACAGGCTCCACTTCTTGAGCTCTTTCTTCTTCTTTCTTCTGCCTCCGTCTCTTGAGTAGCTGAGACTACAGTCATGCACCACCATGCCTGGCTAATTTTTTAAGATTTTGTAGAGACAAAGTCTCGCTACACTGCCCACGCTAGTCTCAAACTCCTGGGATTAGGCAATCCTCTCGCCTTGGTCTCCCAACGTGCAGGTATTGCAGGCGTGAGCCACCACACACAGCCCTGATGATTTAAGTCTTTTAGAAAATTTATCCTAAATGGCTTTAGGTTCATGTAATATAGATACTTGAAACTTTAAAATGAACATTCTGTTCCTATGTTCTAAAACTTATAAATTTTGCTTAAAATAATCTTATCTAAATTTGGAAGAGGTTTTGTGTGTGTGAATATATAATATTTTTAACAATGCCACTGACAGTTGGATCTTGTCAAAGACATCTTATTAAGCAGAAATTAATTAAAAATCATTTAAGATTATCATTGGTTCACGAGAAATTAAAAACCATGAAAATTATCTCAAAAATAAGATAAGCTACCCCATTATAAAGTGAATGAAAGATATGAACAGATACTTCTCAAAGGAAGACATCCAAGCAGCCAACAGACACATGAAGAAATGTTCAACCTCACTAATCATCAAGGAGATGCAAAGCAAAACTACACTGAGATACCACCTAACTTCAGTCAGAATGGCAATTATCAATAACTCAAAAAATAACAGATGCTGGAGAGGATGTGGTGAAAAGGGAACACTTCTACACTGTTGGTGGGAGTGTAAACTAGTGCAACCTCTGTGGAAAGCCGTGTGGTGATTCCTAGAAGCTCTAAATATCGACTTCCCCTATGACCCCACAATCCCCCTACTGGGAATATACCCTGAAGAACTCAAATCACTCTATGAAAAAGATACCTGCACACATATTTTTATTGCAGCTTTGTTCACAAGAACCTGGAAGCAACCATGCTATCCATCAAAAGAGAACTGGATTTTAAAAGTGTGGTACATATACACAATGGAATACTACGCAGTCATAAAAAAGAACAAAATCATGAATTTCGCAGCAACCTGGATGGAACTAGGGTCTATAATACTGAGCAATCTCTCACAGAAACAAAGATCTAACTATCACATGTTTTCACTCATAAGTGGACCTTGAACATCTACCATAATACCATAAGAAAAGGATTGACAGTGGTGGGAAGCTATGGTGGGGGGGACAGGGAGGGGAAGGGAGGTGGGATTAACAGTAGTCAATATCTGTCTGGGGACGGGGGGACACCCCTTATCCACAAGGGTGACTGAATGATGCATATTTGTAAACCTAACCCTTAACTGTACCCCAGTTTTAAAATGAAAAATATGTTTAAAAAAATAAGATAAGCTAGGAAGCATATTTTTACAATATTGTTGGTGAAAAACAGTAGCAATACATAGTGTATGGGTACGGATAGGGTGAGGGTGGATGGATATGAGCAGGGAGGATGGATATGAGCAGGGAGGGGGAGAGGGGGCACAGCACTGCCAGAGCCAGTGTGCCAGAGGTGCATGCTGGCAACCAGAGATCCGAGTCATGCAAAGAATTGCAGCACACAAAGAGGTGAAAGAAGAAAAGATTTATTTAAGAACGGTTCACTTCCCACAGACAAGAAGCAGGCCTACACTCTAGGTGAGTGTGGCCTCTAGCCCCCTGAGTCCTGGCTTTGATCCTTTCCCTGGGAGGTGTTGCAATCAGGTAGGAATGACCACCATGTGGCCTCCTTGTTGACCACCTGTGAATGTCTGGGAGACCCGGTGACACAGAGATCCATGAATGTCTGCCCACATTATCACAGCCCCTAGGGAAGGGGCAACAGGGATCCCAGTGCTCCTGCACATTCTTGAATAACACTCCTTAGAGCTGATGGAGGGTGCACTTCCCCTTATCTCCTATGCATTCCCAGCGGGCAGCCCTAGGAATCCTTGACTTCCCTGTAGACAATGGCTAATGGCTCTCCACTCTGCAGGGTCACAAGTCCTGCGATCTGCATAACTTTTGTAGCCACAAGTTTTGTGATTTGCATAATTTTTGCCTAATACGTGATGTCTTAGGCCTTATAAACTCCCTTTACTCTAGGCAGGCTTGATTGCTGCTTCTGCAGGGCCCTACTGGCAAAAGCCAGGAGATACCTCTGATGCCTGGCACCAGCAAGCTTGAGTTTCTAAAAAAGACAAATTACAATAGGCAGGTACCTGTCATGCTTAAGGAGTCTGTGCTTCTGAAAAGAAAGAGTCAGCAAAGTTCATCTTTACCTAAAGTGTGCATTTCTCCAAAATAGCTTCTACTTTCTCATCATTGTGTTATGTTAGGGTTTAAGAACAAGATTTTAAAAATGGCTTCCCGCTCTCCATCTGTGCTTTTACACAGGATGAAGAATTTTGTATAAAACTAGAAAGAGGAAATATTAAAAATCAAATAAGAGAAACCTATTGCAGCAATCTGGAGACCTAAAGGAAATGCATAATTACCTTTTAAAAATGCACACTAGCAAAACAAACTCTAAAATGAGGAAAACATAAATAGACCAATTAGCATAAAAAAGCTTGGGAAGATGATGTCATATTGGAAGTGGCCCTAGGACCACACAGCCATGTGTTAACTGACCTTTAACATATCTAAAAAAGTCAAGGTCACAAACACACACACACACACACACACACACACACACACACACACACACACGGCTTTTTTTATTCATTTTATGCTATATCAAAGCCTGATATAAGCCAGGTTCGGTGGCTCAGCCTGTAATCCCAGCACTTTGGGAGACCGAGGTGAGTGGATTGCCTGAGCCCAGCAGGTCAAGGCTGCGGTGGCCCGGAGTGGCCACTGCACTCCAGTCTGAGTGACAGAGTGAGACTCCGACTCAAAAACAAAAAAAAAGTTGCCTGGGCTAGTCCTGAACCCACAGGCTCAGCCAATCCACTCGCCTCAGCCTCCCAAAGTACTGGGATGACAGACTGAGCCACCAAGCCCGGTCAAAATATTATCTTTGGTGCTTGTATATCAAGTAGCTGGAATTACAGGCGCATGCTACCACACCCAGCTGACTTTGATTTATTGTAGAGATGAGGTCTCACCAAGTTGCCCAGGTGGGTCTCCAACCCACAGGCTCAGGCAATTCACTCACCTCAGCCTCCCAAGGTGCAGGATGACAGGCTGACTTACCGAGCCCAGGCAACTTGACGAGACCTCACCTATACACTAAAAAAAAAAAAAAAAAAAATTAGCCAGGCACCTGCACTGCAGTTCTGGCTACTTGGAAGGCTTCATCTGATAGTCACAAAAATCTTATAGTTGACATCATACTTAATGGAGAAATACTTAACACTTTCCCCAAATTTGAAAACAAGACAAGGGTTAGTCACTATTTCTTTTTACCCTTGCAGTGGACTAATCAGTATACTAAGCCAAAAAAGGGAAATATTCATATGGAATAGAGCCATATGGAATGGAGCCAAACATGAGCCAGAATAGCCAGAACAATCCTAAGCAAAAAGAACAAAGCTGGAGGCATTACATTGCCTGACTTCAAACTATACAGCGAGGCTATAGTACCCCAAACTGCATGGTACTGGCACAAGAGCAGACACATGGACCAATGGAACAGAATAGAGAATCCAGAAATAAGCCCAAATACAACCAACTGATCTTCGACAAAGAGAGCAAAAACATACACTGGGGAAAGAACACTCTGTTCACCAAATGGTGCTGGGAAAAATGGATAGCCACATGCAGAAAAATGAAACTTGATCTCTCTCTCTCCCCATATACAAAAATTAACTCAAGATGGATTAAGTTAAGTCTTTGCATCAGATCTGAAGCCATAAAAATCCTAGAAGAAAACCCAGGAAAAGTTCTTCTAAACATAGCTTTGGGCAAAGAATTTATGGCTAAACCCCCAAATACAACAACAACAAAAATAAGTGGGACTTAATTAGCTAAAAAGCTTCTGCATAGCCAAAGAAACAATCAACAGAGCAAACAGGCAACCTACAGAATCGGAGAAGACATCTGCAAACTATACACCTGACAAAGGATTTATATCCAGAATCTACAAAGAACTCAAACTAATCAGCAAGAAAAAGGCAATTAATCCCAATAGAAAGTGGGCACACAACATGAACAGACATCCCTCAGAAAAAGATATACAAATGGCAGACAAACAAATGAAAAAATACTCAACATCACTAAACATCGGGGAAATGCAAATCAAAACCACAATAAGATAATGCCTAGCCCCAGTCAGAATGGCCATCATTTAAAAACAAAAACCAATAGATGCTGGCGTGGATTCAGAGAAAAGGGATTGCTTATGTTGGTGGAAGTGTAAATCAGTACCACCTCTACAGCAATCAACATGGAGATGTCTCAAAAAACTAAAAGTAAATCTACAGAAGTCATTATATGAAAAAGACACGGCACTGGCATGTTCATCGCAGCACAATTCACAACTGCAAAGGTGTGGAAAATGTGGTATATATACAAGGGGATCCAAAATATATGAAATTTATTTATACTAAATTGTGTATTTATTCTTATTTGTTTAAACTTCAGTCATCTTCAAAGTACTCTTTGTTTGATGCAATACATCTATCAAGATGATTTTTCCACCGCTCAAGACAGTTCTGAACTCATCCAGTCTGGTGCCTTTTAGTGGTTCTGACGTTTCTGTTGCGCCTCGTCCACATCAGCAAAGCATTTCCCTTTGAGGATTTTTTTCATTTGGGGAAGCAGAAGAAGTCACTCGGGATGAGACCGGGTGAGTAAGAAAGGCAGGGCGTGGGAGTCATGCCACTTTGGGTCATAACTGCCTTGTCACGATGAAAGAACCAATTGCCTATTTGCCAGAGCTTGGGACATTTCTTCTCCAAACCATGACACAACCTGCTCAGAACTTCCAGATAAAAACTTTGTTTGACCAATGATCTGGAGGAACAAATTCTGAGTGTATTACAAGAGCCAGCCCTTCAAAAGGTATTTCCAGGTTTTTTGGTTCTCCTTGTACACTATGGATTACTATTCAACTACCAAAAAGAATGAAATAACGTCTTCTGCAGCAACTTGGATGGAACTGGAGAACATCATCCTTAGGGAAATAATACAGGAAGAGAAAACCAAACCCTGCATGTTCTTCACCTATAAATGGACGCTAAACCAAGGACCCACAAAGACATTGAGAAAGATATGCCAGACGCTGGAGACTCAGAAGGAGGAGGGCAGAGGGTTGAAACAATCAGCTATCAAGTACAATGTGCACAGGTAGGGGTGGAGGGTACACATAAAGCCCAGACCAAAACCTGTCATGCCCAGGAAAGCTACTGAAATTTTTAAAAATTAAAAAAATAAAAGACATGAAAATTGTAAATAAAGAAGCAAAGCTATTGCTAGCAAATGGCATTAAAAATACATTACAATCTACCAAGTATTGACTTTAGCAAAAGTCACTATGTACATATCAATTAAAATAAATAACTGCATTTCTACTTGCACAAAGCAGAAAATGAAGTTTTAAAAATACCCTTTATAATAGCACCAATAAACAAGTATTACAAAATATACACAAGACTGCTAAACTGAAAACTATAAGACACTGCTAAGACCTTAACAGAGAGGTAAACCATATTCATGGACTAGAAGTATCAACATTGTTACGATATCAATTCTCCCCAAATTAAGAGTCACACAAACCTAATCAAAATTCTAGCAGGAACCTCTCAGGCAAGTGACAAGCTAATCTTAAAACCTATATAGATATACAGTGAAAACTCACCAAGTTGGAGGACTTGCACCACCTAAGGCTTACTTCAAAGCTGAGATAACTGAAACTGTCAGTGACTCTGGGAGAGGCAAAAGACACAGTCACACGATTCATCACACAGGTACCACTGCATTTCAAGAAGAACCTTGACCCATACATACCTCACACCATACATTAAAGATTAAGTTAGAAAGCAAAGACTCCTTAAATAGTACACAAACATATTACCATTAAAATAAATGGTTGATAAGTCTTGATGTTGTCTTTTGTTTTAGTAAAGTCAACTTATCAACCATTTATTTTAATGGTAATATTGTTTGTGTACTATTTAAAGAGAATCACAGGGCCAGCCACAAACTGGAGAAGACACTGGCAGTGCACATGCCAACAAAGGACTCGTATCCAGAGTCTTAACGACCCCACAAATCGGAACAAGAGGCAACCCCAGGGAGAAAGGAGGAAAAGCCTTGCACAGGCACTTCACAAGATCACATCAAGATGGCCAGGCAACCGTCTGAAAAGGTGCTCGCCATTAGGACTCACGGGGAAACGCAAACTGACAGCACGCCACAACACCGGCATGCCCAGCAAAAGGGCCAGCATCAGGCAGACAACATCCAACAACATCCAACGTTGACCAGGATGGAGAGCAGAGGGAACTCCTGCAGACTGCAAGAGCAAAACTTTTGAGCCGCACTTGCAAGCCAACACACACGCCCCCAAATGACTCCCAGGCACCCATCAAGTGCCACATGCCAGTGTCCACTAAAAGACACACAAGAACGCACATGTCCACAACAGAAAACAGCACAATGCCAGCCAACAGCAGACAGGGTAGGCCAGCCTGACACATGCCAACAAAGCAACACGATATGGCAACAAAATGCACACACCCTCATGGATGGCTTGCACCCCCCAAGGAACACGGAGTGAGAAGACACCTCATCCCACAGGTCAGGAAGGACCAGCTGCTCCAACAAGGCACCCTCGTGGGAGCCGAGTCAATGGCAAGGGGCCCAGAAACAGCCTCAAGGGCACACACTCACTCTGAGGTCTCCAGCCCCTCTGAGGGTGTGGCTGAGGTGTGTCCACAGGGCCTTCTTCCTGTGTGTCCCCTCGGACCCTGCCACCAGGCTGCCCCCCTGCTTGGCTACACACCTTCCTGCCGCCCTCCTTTGCTCAAACTGGGTCTCCATCAGGGTAAGAACATCCCACCAGCTCAAGTCCGACCCTGTCCCAAGAGGACTTGTCTCACCACTACTCTCAGCACTTCACCTGTGTCTGTCCCTTCCCACCCCCAACCCCAGTGGCTGGCTCATCTGGTGAAAGGTTCCCAAGCCAGGACTGCTGGCCAGGGCCTGCAGGGACCCCAGGGCAGGAAGATCAAGACCCACACACCAACAGGCAGGTGATGTCATGTCTCAAAGGCAGAACGGAGGGTCGGGTCTAACTGCCAGTGGGAAGGACACAGATGTCAAGTCCTGGGGCAGACACCCTGACGAGGAGGCCATGCAGGACCCGAGGCCTCTTGGGATGGGGTATCTGATCCGGGCACCGTGGGGAGGAGTGCCCCGGCACAGCAGAGTCAGGAGGTACAGCAGCCGTGGGTGAGGCAGCAGGCCGGGGAAAGCAGGGGCTGAGGCCGGGGCTGGGCCAAGTTGGGCGGGAAGGGCTGCTGGGGCCTGACCGTGCAGGAGAATGGGAGCAGCCACATAGGGAGGGACAGGCATGGTGTGACCTGAGGCCAGGACGGTGAGCAGGGAGAGCCCAAGTCTGCCCACCACCCACCTCCATGGCCACAACCCACCACAAGGTCCTGAGGACCTGATGTCCCACAGGCTGCTCCCTGAAGCGGCACACTGTCGAGCAGGCTTCACCTCTTCACCCAAGCCCACTTTCTTCTCCCCGTGCCGGTTCAGGTGCAGGCTGCATGGGTACAGCCCAGCCCCACCCTCCTGGGCAACAAACTATCTCCACTCTCTGTCCCACCTGACCCCCACACTGTGGCCCCTGCCTGAAGGGTACACAGATGGGCACAGGACCCAGAGCCCAGAGGCACCCCTGAGGAAAGAGGCCTTATGCCCTCTGCTGTTGCCACATCAGTGGGACCCAAGCCCCCAGGACCCAGGAAAAGTCCGCAGAGGAAGGCAGACCTGAGGGAGGACACTTCTGGAGGTGCTGTCCCTGAATCCGCTCAGGGAACCAACACATTCCCACTTGGTTTAAACCCAAACCACTCCACTCAGCTCACAGGTCAGGGCAGAGAACGAGACACCCAGGGCTACCCACACTCCTCACATGGGCAGACGCCCTTGTCTGTGCACGTGTTCTTGGCCTGCGTCAGCCCCAACAACCCTCATCACCAATGCTAGAACCTTGCAGGGGCCTAGCTAGAAGGGAGGATGGAACAGGAACACTTACGTCCACTCTGGTTAGGGAAAAGGTCGGAGGCCTCATGTGGGAGGTCACAGATGGGGTGAAGTCATCTGCAGATGACTGTGGGATGGTCAATGTGTCCTGCAATTCACATTAATTCTCACAGCTAGCTGCATTCTTCATCAACGCACGAGCCGAGTGATCCACTGCTAAGAGTCATACAGCGATGGACAGGGGCAGGGCCCCCCTTTCTGGTGCAGCACGTCCCCTGGAGGGGCTGCCTCCGGCTGGGACAGCAACACGATGAGACCAGACTCGAGGGGTCAGAGTGTTTCACACCACATGGGGCCAGCGGAGTGGAAGGCCCCACAAGTACCCAGGAGGCTCCCAACTCCTGACAGTGTGGGGCACCTGTCCACACGGGGCTGCGGTGCTGCAGCAGCCAGGCGACGGCCGCCAGGACGCAACCCCACGCGCCAGCAGGGCGCCCCGGCAGGGGAAGCGGAGTCGGGAGAGAAGATGAGGAGGGGCGGGACCCCCCTGTAACCACCCCTCGGGCCGCCCGCCCCCGACCCGCGGGCGGACAGGCGACCCCCAGGGGTCTTTAAACCTCCATGCCAGAACACGCTAGGTACCTGGGAACGGAGGGGGTGGATGAGGAGCGGGGGCACGCCACCGCGGTGCCCGCCCCCGTACCCGACGGCCGACCCACCAACCACCCAAACGAGCCGGGCGTGGTGGCCTGCGTCTGTACTTCCAGTCACTCGGAAGCCTGGGGCGGAAGGATCGCAGGAGCCCAGCAGGTCCACGCTGCGGTGGTCGTGAGTGTGCCACCGCACTCCAGCCTGGGCGACAGAGCGAGACTCCAACTCGGAAACGAGACAGATAGGTAGATAGGTGAGTAGGTGGGTAGGGAGGTAGGCAGGTAGGTAGGTAGACAGACAGACAGAGAGACAGGCAGACAGACAGGCAGACAGATAGATAGATGCATAGATAATATGGCACTAAACATCGGAACTCAACATGTATCCTAACTAGGAAAAACGTTCCACAGATACGAGCCTACATTCTATACACGTCACGGACTGTATGATGCCACACGTCACATACGCTCTATCCCGTCACCCATGCTAGGAGCCATCGATCATGTCTCTCAGAGTGTACGTGTCACATGACCTAATATCGTACGTGCTCTATCAGGTCAGACCACGGAGACACACCCACACAGGTGCGTTAAGGGCTGATCTACAGTCGGCCCGCCTCCCTGACCACCCCCCCTCTTTCCTTCCCTAAAGGTCTTCACCCTGAAGCCAAAAAGAAAATTCACCGACTGGCTCCATAGTCAGCACCCCCTCCCCCCCGAAACTGACATCTTTGAGGAAATCCCCACGCGGAAGCCCATCTGTCTGTTTTTAAATTCATCACTCAGACCTTTACTTCAAGTGTTCGGCCCGCCCATCATCACTAAACACGCCCGGGCTCGGTGGCTCAGCCTGTCATCCCAGCACTCTGGAATGCCGCAAGTGAATCGCCTGAGCCCACGGGGTCGAGGAGACTAGACCAGGCAACTCGGTGAGACCTGGTCTCTACCACAAAAAAAGAGAGAGAGAATCCAACCCCCCCCCAAAAAAAGAGAGAGAGAGACACACACAGAGAGAGAGAGAGGAGACAGAGAGAGAAACAGACAGAGAGAGAGAGAGAGAGGAAAGAAAAGAAAAGAAACAAACAAAAAATAAATAAATAAGTAAAAGTAACCAAAAAAAGAAAAGGAAAGAGGTTGGGGAGTCAAGTACAGATCTGTCCTAGGGTGAGCCTCTTCCCCTCCCCAGGAGAGGCAAGGCTTCATGGGGCACAGTCAGAGTACAGAGCCAGGACAGCCGAAAGCACACTTCTCAGGATTTCTCCGTGCGATCCACACCATAAAAGAATGGGAAGGGAAAAACCAGTAGAAAGGGACAGAGGAAGAAGGAAGGAGGGAGGGAGGGAAGGGGAGAGAGAGAGACAGAGACAGAGAGATGGATGGTGGCCCCCATCTGTCTGTCATCCCATCACTTGGGGAGGCTGAGGCAAGAGGATGGTTTGAGGCCAGGAGGTCAAGGTGGCAGGGAGCTAGGATCACTCCTCTGCCCTCCAGCCTGGGTGGGAAGCTGAGCGAGGCCCCGTCTCGACA
Organism: Carlito syrichta; assembly: GCF_000164805.1. Classification (NCBI taxonomy): domain Eukaryota; kingdom Metazoa; phylum Chordata; class Mammalia; order Primates; family Tarsiidae; genus Carlito; species Carlito syrichta. The sequence goes on along the minus strand of NW_007237102.1, from coordinate 3,787 downwards.
CACAGAGAAGCAAACACGGGGCCGGTCAGAGGGGGATCACCGGGGGAAGAAGGAGGGGGAAGAGAAGGGAAGAGAACCATCCGTTGAAAACCAAGAGACCACATATGAAAACCACACAAATCACATATGGTATCGTTTGAGGCTGGGTGTGGCGGCCGGCGCCGATTCCACCAGCACCCAGGGAGGCCGAGGTCAGGGGATCGCCCGAGCCCGCGGGCTAGAGGCCAGCCCGGGCAGCTCGGGGAGACCCTGTCTCTACAATCGATCAAAAAAATCAGCCGGGCGTGATGGCGTGTGCCTGTCCTCCTGGCAGTTTGGAAGGCTGAGGCGGAAGGATCGCCTGAGCACAGCAGACCGAGCCCGCGGTGGCCCGGGAGCTTGCCATCACCCTCCACCCCGGGTGACTGAGTGGGACTCCCACTCAAAAAAAAAAAAATCACATAAAAAAAAATACCCATGGAATGTGTATTCCACATTCCACACTACAGGAGTTAAAAAATAAAAAAGGAAATCATTGAAAAGAAGAGAGAAAAGAAAGAGGTCGCCTCACAGGGATTTCAGCATCATCGAGGGAAACTTGTTCCAGACCCACAGGAAAGCCACAGCAAGCCACGACAACAGGCATCCAGGGAGTTCTGTGGCACGGAGGCCCACTCACGAGGCAAGGACCGACAGACCCTTCCGGCTGGGGAGCAGGAGCGGAAAGCCCTCAGAAGCATCGCCCCAGCCCAGCTCCAGCCAGGCGCAGCCCAGGCTATGTGGGCCCAACCGGGCCGACGCCCTCCTGTGCCCGGTGGCGGCGGTGACTCTCGCCCCCGAGATTCACCCGTCCTAGGCTCTCGATGGGCTTCACGGCTACTCCGAGTCCGTCCTTCTTAGACTTTGACAGAAAAGCCCAGCCGCTCCGTCCGCGGTGCTGTCGTGACTCACAGCGAGCGCCGAAATCGGATCGGCCCACCTTCTTCCACACGGGCCAAAATGAGGACGGCCCCACAGATCAACGCCCATCTCCCCCGGAAGCCAGGGATGAAAGCCCACTCTTTGGAAGTCACTGATCTTTCGGCCCTTTCAGCTTCCCCACACCCTGGCTTCAAATAGGATTTGGGGATGGAGGGGTGGGGCCTCGCAATTAAGAGATTCTTGGAGCAAGAGAGATTAAAAAATCTATTTCTAGCCGGGCTTGGTGGCTCAACCTGTCATCCCACGCCTTTGGGAGGCCGAGGTGAGTGGATCGCCTGAGCCCGCGGGTTCCAGGCCTGCCTGGGCAGAGAGACCTCATCTCTACAATAAAGAAAAAAGTCAGCCGGGCGTGGTAGCGCACGCCTGTAATTCCAGCTACTCGGAAGGCTGAGGCGGAAGGATCGCCAGAGCTCAATAGGTCGAGGCTGCGGTGGCCGGCAGCGGCCACTGCACTCCAGTCTGGGCGCGACAGATTGAGACTCCAACTCAAAAAAAAAAAAGATATATATATATATATTTCGGGGGGGAGTCTCGCTCTGTCACCCAGGCTGGAGGACGGTGGCACACTCCCGGCCACCGCGGCCTCGACCTGCTGGGCTCAGGCGATCCTGCCGCCTCAGTCTTCCAAGTAGCTGGAACGACAGGCACGCGCCGCCACGCCCGGTTAGTGTCATGACTCGTTGTAGAGATGAGGTCTCACCAAGTTGCCCAGGCTGGTCTCGAACCCGCGAGCTCAGGCAATCCTCTCACCTCGGCCTCCCAATGTGCTGGGATTATTGGCGTGAGCCACTGCGTCCGGCCTGCCACTTCTGTTCATGACTAACTCTTGGGTTTCCCCTCTGTTATTTCGACTTCCAGAGCGGGCAGTACAGCTGCACACACTCGGATGGTCACAGAGTGCCAGGAGGGAACAAGGTTAGAGAAAGAATCCCCCCCCGGGATGAAAGACTCCAGATCGTGTGCGATACATCTGTGGCGGTATCATGTTGGCTACACGAATGACTTTTTTTTGTTTTGGAGTCAGGGTCTCCCTCTGCAGCCCAGGCTGGAGTGTGCGGTGGCACGAGAAGAGCTCAGCGCAGTAGCCTCGGCTCCCCCTACCCCCAGCTCAGACGACAAATCTGCCTCAGCCTCTTGAGTAGCTGGGACTTCGGGCCCTCGCCACCACACACTCCTGGCTTGTTTTTCTGACGTTTTGTAGAGATGAGGTCTCGTCACGTTGCGTCCTAAGCTGGTCCGGAACTCCCAGGCTCAAGGGATTCTCCTGCCTTGGCTTCCCCAAGTGCCGGGCTTAGAGGCGTGAGCCACTGTGCCCAGCCACGAGTAAGCTGGTGTATAGCCACCTGCGATCCCGTGTCGAGCTAGCAAATGTCATCAACCTGAAACCTCTCTTTGTAAAAGGGGAGGATCATGAAAGGGTGTGTACACGTACACTCAGGGCTGGACGCGTGGGTGGCTCACGCCCGTCAGTCCAGCACTTTTGCGGCGGAGGCAGAAGGATTGCCAGAGCCCAGGAGTCAAGCGTGCAGCCTGGGCCACACAGCCAAACCTTGTCTCTAACCACCACCACCAACACCCCCCACCTCCACCCCCGCCATTGACAGAAAGGAGCCGGGCGTGATGGCACACACCTGTAGTCCCAACTACTCAGGAGACCAAGGCGGAAAGAGCACCAGTCGAGGCCCAGGCGACAGAGTGAGGAGAACCCCTCCACACCACCCCCAAAAGCCCCAGGCAGAAGAGTCTACTCCCCCCATCACAAAGACAAAGAAAGGGTGAAGAAACTTGATATCCACACAATTGCCCCCCCTCCCACGCCAGGGTAGGGGTGGTTTCCTAGGCAACAAGGGAGCCGAGCCCAGCCGAGGGGAGGTGGGAGTGGCAGAAAATACTTGGAAACTCAAAAAAAGGAAAAAAAAAAAAAGGCACAGGGGACGGTGTTTCACGCCTGCCACCTCAGGCACTACAGTGGGAGGTGGGGGTGAGAGGAACGCCCGAGTGCAGGGTTTCGAGACCACCTGAGCATTCTACATGGAATCAAAAACATTTTGCCGGGCTCGGTGACGCACGCCTGTGGTGCCAGCTACGTGGAAGGCTGAGGCGGAAGGGTCACCTGAGCCCAGCAGGACACCCGGGCTGTGGTGTCCAGGAACGTGATGCCGCCCTCCAGCCTGGGTGACAGAGTGAGACTCCTGCTTAAAATAACAACAACAGCAACAACAACAGCAACAACAGCAACAATAATAAACAATTAAGCATTCCAACAATTAAGCATCTCACTTCTCATTAAAATAACCGCCATAGGTGACCTCTAATTGACAAGTTTTTACAGCATGACTTGTTGATTCCTTGACAGTCACATCATTATATGCCCAAACCCAGGTCCCAGCAGCAGTCCATTGCAGCACCCAAGTTTTGTTTTCCTTATAGAGTTCAGCCAGTTCTAACTAAATGTAAATATTGAATACTCATTGAAAACTGGAGGGAAAAAGAGGAATATTCTTAATCAAGGGTTACTTAAAGGTTAATTCAAATTGTGAACTTAAAAACGTTACTTATGAAAAAGGTAAAGAAAAGAAACGAGTCAGTTAGAGAAAGAGATGTGAAGATAGTCATGAATATGAAGAGGTATTTTTTGGTAAGGAAAGTTATAAAGAAAGAATAGTTTTGTATAAGAAAGGACCTTTTGAAATTGGTGAAATAAGAGTCTTATGGATCTACTTCTTCTATGGGTCTGTAGGTATGCATTGTTTCGCTATCAAATATGTGAAAGAACTCTAGCAGTTGACTTAAGGGAAAGGAGGTGCTTAGCATGCTTTATCAGAAA
>NW_007237101.1:0-463 GCF_000164805.1 Carlito syrichta | reverse complement strand
TATTCAGTCTCTCCCGGTGCCCAAAACAAAGGAAGAAATCCAGTCATTCCTGGGATTGGTGGGCTACTTCCGAGCCTGGATCCCCAATTTCACCCTTCTTGCCAAGCCACTCTATGACCTGGCTAAAGGTGACCCTAAGGAACCATTACTCTCCCTCTCAGCCATTAGACAGCCTTTTACCACCCTCCAGCAGGCTCTCCTCTGGACCCCGCCCTATGGCTACCTGATGTCCACTGATCTTTTACCTTATACATCCATGAAAATAAGGGCGCAGCCCTAGGAGTTCTAGGCCAATTCAGTGGACAAACATTTGCTCCTGTAGCCTATCTCTCAAAACAACTTGACCACATGGTTCAGGGATGGGCCCTATGCCTGCGGGCCCTGTCAGCCGCCCACTTACTCATGTGTGAATCCAAAAAACTCACATTTGGAGCACCTATCACCGTTACTTCCCCCCACCATC
>NW_007237100.1:0-736 GCF_000164805.1 Carlito syrichta | reverse complement strand
GGGAGGGAAAGGCTGAGAGCAGAATGTTTGCCAGAAAATGGATTCTTTCTTTTTCCTTTCTTTCTTCTTCCTTTTTCATCCTTCCTTCCTTCCTTCCCTCCTTCCTTCCTTCTTCCTTCCTTCCTTTCTTTCTTCATCCAACAGATCTTTCTTTCTTTCTTTCTTTCTTTCTTTCTTTCTTTCTTTCTTTCTTTCTTTCTTTCTTTCTTTCTTTCTTTCTTTCTTTCTCTATTTTCTTTCCTCTCTAGGTTGCCATGGCTGCTCTCAAACCACCCAACTCAGGTCATCCTCTCAGTCTGGGCATCCCAAATTGCTGTGACCACAGGCTTTTCATTTGGACGACCTCCTAGCCTTCCTGCCTGTTCTTGAACTCTGGCCTGGAGGCGATCCTCCTGCCAAGGCCTGCATTCACCCAAGGTTTTCTGGGTTTTACTTGGGGTCAAGTTGGGGGCTTGCAATGGTGTTCAGCCTGGTTTCTAACACCTGGGCTCCTGCTACTTTCCCTTCTCGGCCTCCCCCAGTGCTGAGGAGAGAGGCGTGAGTTGCCCAATCGTTCCCATCTCACTGAAGGTTTGAGAGTGACGCCCTGTCTTTCCTCGAGGCGGGCCCTGGGAGGGTGGGTCCACCCTGGGGAATGAGGCGGGTAAAGGAGCGTGTGCCCTGGTGGAGACACACCAGTTGCCTCGCCCTGGAGAGGGCTTGGCAGATGATTTTGGTCACCCTCTGTGGTCCTGGA
>NW_007237099.1:0-2881 GCF_000164805.1 Carlito syrichta | reverse complement strand
TAGTCATGTCACCCAGGTGTGTTTCCAGCCCCGGGCTCAGGCAGCATCCCACTCAGTCTCCCAGGGCACAGGGCTGATGACCATGAGCCACAGTGTCCAGCCAGGACTCGCACATTCTGTCAGTGAGGGTGGCACAAAAGAACGCCCTAGAACAGAGGCCACCACATTCCATGTAGCTGAGACCACGGGCACCACCACATGCAACTCCAGTGTTTGTGTTCTGGGAAGCGATGAGGTCTCACTATGTGGCCCAGGCTGTTCCCGATCTCCTGGGCTCCAGCAGGGGTTAACTCCTGAGGGGAAGGGGTTATTAGAAGTGGGACATCATGTACAATTTTTTGTGATTTGTCCAGCCATTTCTCTTGGTATATGAAATTGGTGCCTTAAAGCTGCAGCGTTTTGGTGATGAATTTTATGGGATAGCTGAGCTTGATTGACTAAAGAATCTACAAGGAGAGAGCACATGACCAATTTTGTCAAGGCATCTTCTAATTGATTACATTGATGTAGAGGCCCAGGGAGACCTATGTAATATGGTTGGTTTCTAACAAATATTAGTTGCTGTAATTGGATAAGTAAATCAAGAATAGTTGTCTTATTAACAGGAATGGTGGCTGTTTAATATGAGGAAAGTGCCCTCCTATATAACAGGAATCAGTATAGAAAGACAATTTTCTCCTCTTAATTGAAGACAGTCACAAATCACAATCCCTCCACCCTGGCACCACTTGCCGGAGGTCTTTTGGCATCAAGGGGCAAATTTAAATTACCTGGATATTTTTGCTCATGATATCTAGCTGCTTCTTCTTCTAAGTTTTCCTTATCCTCAGATGGTAGAGGATCATCATCAACAGGGGCGGTGGCTAACATTGCCTGGGAAGGAATGGGGTTAGTAAGGGAGTTCTTTCACCTGGTTCCTCTTTTACTTTAATGGGCATTTTATCAACCTTTTGTTGTGAATCTAAGACAGCTCTAATTATATTCCATAATGCAAAAGCATCCACAAGCACTCATTCCAGACTGTGGAGAGTGCAATACACTTTCAATTTTTCCCCAACTTTTGTCCATTTTTCTAAATTAATTATGCCTTCTTCAGGGAACCAGGGGCACGATTCTTGCACAAAATGTAGAAAATGAGATAAACGTGTAGAGGAATCTCTAATTCCTCTTTTAGAAAGCATATGCATCAAAATACTTATGAATAACTTTCTTTCTTTAGATTCTCTTTGGCCCATGATCATATCACGGTTCTAAAAGTGGTTACACTTCCAAGCACTACCTGTCTCTACACAGGGGTCTGCAGCACCCTAGGTAAGTTTCTATCCATACTGATTAAAGTAAGGTTTACCTTTCAAGTCCCTGGCCAAGTGCCTCTTGCCATAGTCCAGCTCCAGCAGGTCAGGGTTTCCTGAAGGAGGAACATAATTGGCATAGGTGAAAACTTGGACACTGACTCTGTTGTTATGTAATACAGATGCCGATTTATTTTTCTTTTCAAGTTCCTTTTATACTTTTAGTTACATACAGTTTGGTCTTCAAATCCAGATGTATTTATTTTGTTTTGGTCATTGTTCTAACTGCGATGAAATATTGTCTGTGTCCCTCAAATTTGTTGCAATGTATCCACTAATAGAATGTTTAAACCATGTAATTTTTCAAAATGGGTTTTATGTAACTATTAACCCTTAGCATCTAAACTTTTAAACTTAATGTCTAACTTATTATTTCCTGATATTTTATTTTTTCAAAATACCATTTGAAAGCAATTTCTACTCTTTCAACCTTTCTATAATAATCTACTATAAAAAGCAAAAAATAATAAGGCCATCCATCTGTTTTCTTGCATAAATGGCAGCACCTAATATTAGAACACTCGTAATCATCACAACAACATTTTTTATTATGCGAAAAATACCTATATAACAGTTCACATTTAGCAAAATGAAGACAACATTCCCAAAGCTCATAATTAGCAACCAACTTAAGAAACTAAAACTAATAAGCCTATTATGATGCCAAACATGATGTTTTTAATTTGCATCTATAGTCTTCTGACAGGGATAAGGAGAGTTGTGATGCACATTCAACCCAAGTCTCCCAGGGGCAGGAGAGAGCAAACTACAGTTTTTAATCATTGTTGCTGGTTCAAGCACCAAATATGTGGGGACAGAAAAACTCAATTGGAGTATCATATCTCAGTAGAAAAATTTCCATTTCAGTAATTACTTGTTTCTATTAATAGATTATTTTAATGAATTATTGTTTGCATCTCCCAACACTCCAGATACCCAAGGCAAACATAAAAATATTAGTAGAAGACACAGGACTGATAGCTGCCCAGAGTTGCCCTGCAAACTGGGGTCTTTGGCCTTCCAGACCCTGTCAACATGAAGGTCTCTGAGACTGGCTTCCAACACTGGGTATTGGAAGGGAGTGGGCCTCACGGTGGTGCCCAAGAGGGGTTTGAAGGCCGGGTGTGGGGACTCATGCCTGTCATTCCAGATGGACGAGGTGAGAGGATAGCCTGAGCCCCTGGGTTCGAGACCCACCCGGGCACCTTGGTGAGACATTTTCTCTACAAGAAGCCAAAACAATGAGCCAAGTGTGGTAGCTCATCCTTGTCGTTCTGGCCACTTGTGAGGGCCGAGGCGGAAGGATTGCTGGAGCCCAGCCAGAGGAGGTCATGGTGGCCGTGAATGGCCCCTGAGCTCTGGCCTGGGCAACAGAGCAGCACTCTTACTCATAATAATAACACCAACCTCTACCACCATCACAAACACAGGCCAGGCTCAAGGGTCCAGCCTGACATCCCAGCCCTTCTGAGGCCCAGGCGAATAGATGGCTTGGGTCTGAAGGGTTGACACCAGTGTGAGACACTGGA
>NW_007237098.1:0-802 GCF_000164805.1 Carlito syrichta | reverse complement strand
TTTTTTATGTAAGTAGTTTTCTATCACTAGTCAATTTCCTTGATTGTTATCGTCTATTAGTGTCCCAATTTCTCTTGTTTCAATCTAGGTGGGTTGTTTGATGTCAGAAAGTCCTCCATTTCCTTAAGGTTTTCAAGTTTGTTTCCATACAAGTGTACATAGTAGTCTCTATTGATCTTTTGTATTTCTTAAGGGTCAGGTGTGACTTCATCTTTTGTGTTTCTGAATGTGTTTATTTGGGCTTTTCCTTGGCCAGTCTAGCTAGGGGATCATCAACCTTGTTTATTCTTTCGAAGAACAAGCTTTTTGTTTCATTGTTTTTTTGTATTATCTTGTTGTCTTCTATATCCTGGATTTGACCTTTTATTTTGGTGATCTGGATTCTTCTGCTGAAATTAGGGTTTTAGTGGTCTTGCTTCTCCAGCTTCCTAAGATGGCTTGTTAAGCTGTTAATTTGTGATTTTTCCATTTTCTTCATGTGCATTTGTAGAGATATGAATCACTTGTTACTACAGCTTTCATGCCACCCCAGAGATTTTGTTAAGATGCTTCTTTATTTTCATTTGTTTCCAGGTATCTTTTAATCTCTGTTTTTATTTCATCATGGAATTGTTTACAATTATGCTAGAGTCGATATCTTTCTGGGTTTTTTGGGAACCTTGTTGGTGTTGATGTTTATTTTTATTCCACTGTGGTCTGAGAAACTACATGGTAAAATTTTGGTCCTTTTCAATTTGCTTATACTTGATTTATGGCCAAGTATGTGGTCGAACTTAGAGTACGTTACATGCGGTGATGAGAA
>NW_007237097.1:0-864 GCF_000164805.1 Carlito syrichta | reverse complement strand
ACAAGTTGATGACGAGTTTGCCCTCTAGTTAGGTCGGTTAACTAGTTGGCATGCTGGTGTGTTGAACTAACTAGTTGGCAGACTAGTTGGCAAACATATTAGCTGACAAGTTGGCCGATTTTTCAGCCGATTGGTTAACTGACTCAAGTAGGTCGCCAGCTACTAGGCTGAACAGTAAGTTGACTTAACTAGTTGGCCTGCAAGTGAGCCAAGTGAGCTGAATTAACTAATCGGCCAGTGAGTGATCCAACTTGTCAGTTGACTTAACTAGTAGGCCAGCGAGTGAACCGACTGGTCAGCTGACTTAACTAGTTGGCCGGCATATGAGCTCACTGATCAGCTGAATTTAGTCAGCTGGCAAGTGTCAACAGCTCAGAAGATTTAACTAGTCGACCAGTGCTAGAGTCCAGCTCCAACGAGAGTCAAGGCCTGACTGGGGAGAATTGGGAAGTGGCGAAAAAGAAAAGACTAAGACAACAGAAATCCTCTTCCTGGGGAGGGCTCAAAATTGCCAATTTTTATTCAATTCTTACAAGCTTATATAGTTGTTGTTGTTTATTTTTTTAACTGACGCCCCTACCCACAAAATGTATCCCATGTTACACATTAAATGTTTATATCATGTTTTTTCTTTTGTTTATGGGGAAGTTGACCTTTACAAGTTTCATTTTGTTTCTTCCTGCTACCAGGTGGTGTAGCAATATACCAACTGCCAATTTATCAAACACGTCCTGTGACCTCTAGGTCACCTGAATCTCTTCCCTTTGCTATTCTATTTCTTTTCCTTTACTAATCTATTTTCTTAATTCTACCCTTATATATGCTTTTAGCAGCAATATATTGACTTGTTTTTTCTTTTATATA
>NW_007237096.1:0-6179 GCF_000164805.1 Carlito syrichta | reverse complement strand
AAGTCACCTAGTTAAGTCAACTGTCTAGCCAGCTGGTTAGCAGTATAGCAAACTAGTTAATTCAGTTGACTAACAATCAGACCAGCTATGTAATTCAGCTAGTTATGCCAGGTGGCTTGACATAAGACTAACTAGGCAGTGAGATAGTTAACATTGTTGGCTAGCCAGCTGAGTAGCTAAATAAGTCAGTTAGTTAATTCAGCTGGCTAGCCAGCATGCTAGCTAGGTAGAGAGCTAGTGAAGTCAGCTGTCTAGCCATCTGGCTCACTAGTTAAATCATCTAGTTTAATCAGCTGGCTAGCCAGCTGACTAGCTGGTTAAGTCAAGTAGTTAAGTCATCTGGCTAGCCAGCTGGCCAGCTTAGGTAGCAAGGTAGCTAATTCAGACATCTGGCAAGCAGGCCAGCTATTTAAGTCAGCTAGTTAAGTTAGCTGGCTAGCCAGCTGGCTAGCTAGGTAGCGAGCTTGTTAAGTCAGTTGGCTAACCACCAGGTTAGCTTATTAAGTCAGCTGCTAAAATCTGTCTATTAGCCTGCTAGCTAGCTAGGTAGATAGCTAGTTAAGTTAGCTGGGTAGCCAGCTGGTTAACTAATTAAGTCTGCTAGTTGTGACAGCTGGCTAGCTAGGTGGCTGGCAAGATAAGAGCTGGTCAGCTGGCTAGTCAGGTAGGTGGCCAGCTAATTAATCCGGCTGGCTAGCCAGCTGACCAGCAGAGTCGCTGGCTAGTTAAGCTGGTTTTCTATCCCACTGTCCAACTATTTAAGCCAGCTGGCTAGGCAGCTGGCCAGCCCGCTAGCTAGCTAGATGGCTGCCTAGTCAGCTAGTCAGTCAGGAAGCTAGCTAGTTAAGCGAGCTTGCTAGCCATCTACCCAAACAGGTAGCAAACTAATTAAGTCAGCTGGCTAGGCAGCTTGCTAGCTGGTTAAGTCAGATATTTGTCAGCTTGCTAGCCACCTGGCTAGGAAAGTAGCTAGCTAATTAAGTTAGCTGATTAGCCAGATGGCTAGCTAGTTAAGTCAGTGAGTTTAGTGAGCTGCCAAGCTAGCTGGAGAGCTAGGTCGCAAGCTAGTTAAGGCAGCTGGCAAGCAGGATGGCTATCTAGGTAAGTCAGCTAGTTAAGTCAGCTGGTTGGCCCACTGCCTAGCTAGGTGGTTGGCAAATTAAACCGGCTTGTTAGTAGGCTGCTCAGGTAGGTGGCCAGCTAGTTAAGCTGGCTGACTGGCAGTCTGAACAGCAGGGTGACTGGCTAGTTAAGGCAGCTTGTTGTCCCACTCTCCAGACAGACGACTGGCTTTTTATCCAGGCTTGCTAGCCAGGTGGCAGGCCCACTAACTAGCTAGCCAGCTGCCTATCCAGCTAGCCATCCAGGTAGGTAGCTAGTTAAGTTAGCTGACTAGCCGTCTAGCCAACCAGGTAGCTAGCTAGTTAAGTCAGCTGGCTATCCAGCTAGACAGCCAACAAGCTAGACAGCTAGATACATCAGCTACCTAGCCAGCTAGCTAGTTAAGTCTGCTGGCAGGTAGGCTAACTATCCAGCTAGATAGTTAAGTCAGCTAGCTAGTCAGGTTGCTAGTCTGCTAGCTAGTTAAGTCTGCTAGATAGTTAAGTCAGTTATCCAGTAGCCAGATAACTAGCTAGTTAAGTAAGCAAGTTAGAGAGTTAGTTAGCTTGTTTCCAGCTAGTTATATCAGCTAGACAGCCAGCTATCTAGTCAGCTAGCTAGTCAAGTCAGCTAGCAAATCAACTAGTTAGCTAACTAGTCGGCTAGCAACTCAGCTATCTGGTCAGCTAACTAGTGGGCTTGCTCGCTTTCCATCAATTCAGCTAACTTTTCAACTCCCTTGCCTGTAAACCATACAGCAAACTAGTCGGCTCGCTCATCAGCCAACAGGTCAACATACTTGTCAGCTCACTCACAGGACAACAAGTCCGTCGACTAGTTAAGTCAGATTACGGGTCAGCTAGCTCGCCAGTCAACTGGTTAAGGAAGCTCACCTGTCGGCTCACTTTCCAGACGACTAGTTAAGTTGGCTCAGTGGTCGGCTCAATCGCCGGTCTGCTGGGAGCCGCAATCACTAGTAAAAGTAAGGTAAAAGGGACCTGAAAAAAGGAAAAACGCCAGCTGGGAGCAAGGCCCCAGTAAAATGCGGCCATGACGGAGGCAAAGCCCCATGGATCCTGTTGACGGGCCTTCCCTAACTTTGAAGAATTGTGTGCATAGTCTTGAGGATATTCCCTCTTTGAGATAATAGATGCGCAAATGGATGATGGCGTTTGACAGCAAAAATTATACATAGACAAAATGGAGGTGACATTGCAGCAAAAAGAATGCCCCTTAGAATGTGCAAGGATGTGGAATTAGTAGTAAACCTATTTATAAATATGTAAAAAGGGCTCAACAACAAAAAATTTCCCCCCTGAAGGGACAAGGGAATGTAAATTTTGCAACCTTTAGCTAAAAAGGGAAAAAAAGTACTTCCTCACACCCTTTATAAGTAACAACATTGACAGTTGTGATTGATGAGGAAGTGAGAGATTGAGACAGAGTATCTCCAAAAACAGGTGTTTTCGGGAAAAACAAGTCACAGACATGCCTTTTGATTTAAGAAACATTATAGTTTAGTTAGAAAGAATGTTAAAATTAAAGTAAGTATTAGAATTAAATAGATAGCAGTTATAATTAAAAGATAAATGTTTATTATAGATGTAGGTATTAGTTAAATATCAGGAATAGGAAATAATTAAGTTTTAAGGTAAACAAAATTATGTCACTTAATGTAGGTTTAAAATTAAATATATTTAGGATTAGAAGTAAGATTAGTTTCATATATAAGTGTAGATTTAGACATGTTTCATTTAGAAATATAAAATGTAAAATAGGTGATAAGAAAATAGCAAGTAATATAGATAAGGCAATTAGAATTAAGAAAGTTAAATTTTTAAAATAATAGTATTAAGAATTCGTAGTGGGTAAGATAAGGGTGGTTATATAAAAGAAAAAACAAGTCAATATATTGCTGCTAAAAGCATATATAAGGGTAGAATTAAGAAAATAGATTAGTAAAGGAAAAGAAATAGAATAGCAAAGGGAAGAGATTCAGGTGACCTAGAGGTCACAGGACGTGTTTGATAAATTGGCAGTTGGTATATTGCTACACCACCTGGTAGCAGGAAGAAGCAAAATGAAACTTGTAAAGGTCAACTTCCCCATAAACAAAATAAAAAAACATGGTATAAACTTTTAATGTGTAACATGGGATACATTTTGTGGGTAGGGGCGTCAGTTAAAAAAAACCAACTATATAAGCTTGTAAGAATTGAATAAAAATTGGCAATCTTGAGCTCTCCCAAGGAAGAGGATTTCTGTTGTCTTCGTCTTTTCTTTTTCGCCACTTCCCAATTCTCCCCAGTCAGGCCCTGACTCTCATTGGAGCTGGACTCTAGCACTGGTCGACTAGTTAAATCTTCTGAGCTGTTGACACTCTCCAGCTGACTAAATTCAGCTGACCAGTGAGCTCATATGCCGGCCAACTGGTTCAGTCAGCTGACCAGTCGGTTCACTCGCTGGCCTACTAGTTAAGTCAACTGACAAGTTGGATCACTCACTGGCCGATTAGTTAATTCAGCTCACTTGGCTCACTTGCAGGTCAACTAGTTAAGTCAACTTACTGGTCAGCCTAGTAGCCGGCGACCTAGTTAAGTCAGCTAACCAATCGGTTGAAAAATCGGCCAACTTGTCAGCTGATATGTTTGCCAACTAGTCTGCCAACTAGTTAGTTCAACACACCAGCATGCCAACTAGTTAACCGACCTAACTAGAGGGCAAACTCGTCATCAACTTGTTGACCAAGCTAACTAGTAGGCAGACTAATTGGCCAACATGTTAAGCAATCTATCAACTCGGCTGAGTAGTCAGCCAATGTGTTAAACCAGCTAATTTGTCAGCTGAATAGTCAGCCAACAAGTTTTGTCACCTAGTTAACTCGTTAACCAACTAGTTAAGTCAGCTAATTTACTCATTTACCAACTAGTTAAAACAGTTAGCAAACTCATTAACCAACTCATTAAATAAGCTAGGTATCTCATTAGCCAACTAGTTAAGTCAGCTAACTAAGTCTGCTGGCTAAACAGCTGGCTAGCTAAGTAAGCTACCAAAGTCAGCTAGCTCATTAATTAGCTAGCTATTTAAGTCAGCTACTTAAGTCTGCTACCAAACTAGTTAGCTAATTAGTTAAGTCAGCTAGTTATTCAGCTAGCTGAATAGTTAGCTAACTATTTAATTCAGGTTAAATCAGTTAGCTAACTAGTTAAGTCAGCCAGTTTAGTCAGCTAGCTAAGTAGTTAAGTCAGCTAGCTAAGTCAGCTAGTTAAGACAGTTTTCTAATTTACTCAGCTGCTTTAGACAGCTAGTTAGCTAGTTAGCAAATGGGTTAAGTCAGGAGGTTGAGTCAGGTAGTTAGCTAGTTAACTGAAGGTTTAAGTCATCTGGTTGTGTCAGCTAGCTAGCTAGTTAGCAAACAGTTTGAGTCAGATGGTTGAGTATGCTAGCTAGCTAGTTAGATAACGAGTTGTCAGCTGCATGAGTCAGATAGATAGCTAGTTAGCTAATGAGTTAAGTAGGCTGGTTGAATCAGCTAGCTAGCTTGTGAACTAATGAGTTAAGTCAGATAACTAAGAAAGCTAGCAAGCACGTTAGATAACTTGTAAGCTAACTAGTTAGCTAGCTGGTTAAGTCATCTGGCTGGAAACTTGGCTAGCTATTTAACTCACCTAGTTAAGTCAACTCACTGACAGCAGGTTAGCTAGCTATTTAGGTAGTTAAGTCAGCATGCAAGCCAGCAGGTTATGTAGGAAGGTAGCTAGTTAAGTCAGTTGGCTAGCCATCCAGCGTCTAGTTATGTCATCTGCATAAGTCAGCTGGCTATCCAGCTGCCTAGCTAGATAGCTAGCTAGTTAAGTCTGCTGGCTAGCCAGCTGGCTACTTCGTTCAGTCAGCTAGTTAAGTCAGCTGGCTAGGCTGCTGGTTAGCTACGTAGATAGGCAATTAAGTAAGCTGTCTAGCCAGCTGGATAGATAGTTAAGTCAGCTAGTTAAGTCAGCTGGCTAGCCAGTTTGCTAGCTAGGTAGCTAACTAGTTATGTCAGCTGTCTAGCCAGCTGCCTCGATAGTTAAGTCACCTAATTAAGTCAGCTTACTAGCCAGTTGGTTAGCTAGGTAGGAAAGTCAGCTCACCAGCCAGTGGGCTACGTAGGTAGCAAGCTAGTTAAGTCAGCTGGCTGTACAGCTGGCTAGCTATGTAGCTAGGCAGTTAGGTCAGCCTTCTATCCAGCTGGCTAGTTTGTTAAGTCAACTGGTTAATTCAGCTGGCAAGACAGCTGGCTAGCTGGGTAGCTAGATAGTTAAGTCAGCTGTCTAGCCTGCTGCATAGCTATTTAAGTCACCTAGTTAAGTCAGCTGGCTAGCCAGCTAGCTAGCGAGGTAGCTGGCTCTTTAAGTGAGCTGGCTAGACAGCTGGCTAGTTACTTAAGTAAGCTAGTTAGATCAGCCAGCTAGTCACCTGGCTAGCTGTATAGCAAGATAGTTAATTCAGCTGACTAGCAAGCAGGCCAGCTATTTACGTAGGCTAGTTAAGTCAGCTGGATAGCCAGCTGGAAAGCTAGGTAGCAAGCTAGTTAAGTCATTTGCCTAGCAACCTGGCTACCTAATTAAGTCAGCTAGTTAAGTCACTTGGCTAACCAGCTATCTAGCTAGGTAGAGAATTAGTTAAGTCAGCTGGATAACGTTTTAGGTCAGTTAAATAAGTCAGCTTGCTAGCCAGCTGGCTAGCTGGTTAAAACAAGTTAATTCAGCTGACTAGCAAGCTTGCTACCTAGGTAGCAAGCTAGTTAAGTCACCTGGCTAGCCAGATGGCTAGCATATTAAGTCATGTAGTTAATTCAGCTGGCTTCCCAGCTGGCTAGCTAGGTAGTTAGCTAGTTGAGTCAGCTGGCTAGCCATCTGGCTAGCAGGTTAAATCAGCAAGTTAATTCAGTTGGCAAACCTGCTGGCAGGCTAGTTAAGTCAGCAAGTTAAGTCAACTGGCTAGACAGCTGACTAGCTGGTTAAGTCAGTAGTTAGGTCAGCTGGCCATTCAGCTATCTAGCCTAGGTGGTTAGCTAGGTTGAGTCATCTAGTTAAGTG
>NW_007237095.1:0-1252 GCF_000164805.1 Carlito syrichta | reverse complement strand
CAATCCTCTCCATACCATTCCATTCTTCACATGTTATTCCATACCTCTCCATTCCATTCCTCTATTCCATTGCTCTGCATTCCATTACATTCCGCTCCATTCCATTTTGTTCCACTCTGTTCCATTCTATTCCTCTCCATTCTATTCCATTCCTCCCTATTGCAAACCATACCTCTGAATTTCATTCCAATCCATTCCTCTCGATTCGTCTTCATTCCTCTGTATTCCATTGCATTCCATTCCATTCCTGTCCATTCCATTCCTCTCCATTCTATTCCATACCTCTCCATTCCATTCCTCTCACATTCCATTACTCTACATTCCATTCCATTACTCTACATTCCATTCCATTTCTATTCATTCTATTTCTTTTCTCTCCATTCCATTCCATTTCTCTCCATTCCATTCCATTCCTCTCCATTCGATTCCTCTTCATTCCTGTGTACTCCATTGCATTTCATTCCATTTTCTCCATTCCATTTCATTCCATTACTTTCCTCTCCATTCAATTCCATCCCATCCCATTTCAACCATCGCATTCCTCTCAATTCCTTTCCATTCCATTCCATTTCTCTCCATTCCTACACATTCCATTCCTGTCCATTCCATTCCTATGAATTCCAGTGCATTCAATACCAATCCATGCCATAACAAACCTCTCCATTTCATTTCATTCTATGGCATTACTCTCCATTCCATTCCTTTCCTCACCTTTTCATTCCATACCTCTCCATTACACTGATTCCATTCCATTCTGCTTCATTCCATTCCTTTACATTCCTCTCAATTGCATTCCTTTCCATTCCATTCCTCTCCTTTCCAATACATTGCTCTACATTCCATTACATTCCACTCCATTCCATTTCATGCCTCTCCATTCCATTCCCTTTCACCCCATTGCAAAACTTACCTCTGAATTTCATTCCATTCCATCCCTTTCCTCTCCATTTCTCCTCATTCCTCTGTATTCCATTGCATTCCATTCCATTTCCCTGTATTCCATTCCATTCCATTCCTCTCCATTCCATTTCATTCCATCCCATTCCAATTTACTCCATTCCATTCCCTCCTACATTTCTCTCCATTCTGTTCCTCTGCATTTCATGCCTATCCCTTCCAGTGCATTCAATACCAATCCATGCCATAACAAACCTCTCCATTTCATTTCATTCCACTGCATTACTCTCCATTTCATTCCTTTCTCTCCTTTCCATTCCATAACCTTTCATTCCATACCTCGCCATTCCATTCC
>NW_007237094.1:0-781 GCF_000164805.1 Carlito syrichta | reverse complement strand
TAAAGAAGAATGGTATGGAAAGAAGAATGGAATGAAGAGCAATGGAATAGAGAGGAATAGAATGGAAGGAAATGGAATGGAATGGAGAGAAATGGAATGCAAAGGAGAGAAACGGAATGGAATGGAGAGGAGTGGAATGGAGAGGAATGGAATGGTGAGGTATGGAATGGAGTGGCATGGAATGGAAAGGAGAGGAAAGGAATTAAATAGAGAGTGGTGCAATGGAATTAAATGAAATGGAGAGGTTTGTTATGGAATGGATGCATATTGAATGCACTGGAATGGATAAGCATGAAATAGAGAGGAATAGAATGGAAAGGAATGTAGAATGGAAAGGAGTGCAATGGAATGGAATGGAATGGAACAGAGAGGAATGGAATAGAGAGGAATGGAATGGATGCAATGGAATACAGAGGAATGGAGAGGAAAGGAATGGATGGAATTCAGAGGAATGATTTGCAATGGGGAGGAATGTGATGGAATGGAGAGAAATAGAATGGAATGGAAAGGAATGGAGAGGAATGGAATGGAATGCAGAACAATGGAATAGAGCAATGGAATGAAATAGAATGAAGAGGTATGGAATGGCATAAGAAGAATAGAATGGAATGGAGAGGATTGGAATTGAATGATGTGGAATGAAACAAAATGGAATGGAGAAAAATGAAGAGGAATGGAATGGAATGGAATGGAATGGAGAGGAATGGAATGGAATGGAATGGAGAGGAATGGAATGGAAAGGAGAGGAATGGGATGGAAGGGAATGCAATGGAGAGGAATG
>NW_007237093.1:0-724 GCF_000164805.1 Carlito syrichta | reverse complement strand
TTATGGAATGGATGCATATTGAATGCACTGGAATTGGATAAGCATGAAATAGAGAGGAATAGAATGGAAAGGAATGTAGAATGGAATGGAGTGCAATGGAATGGAATGGAACAGAGAGGAATGGAATAGAGAGAAATGGAATGGATGCAATGGAATACAGAGGAATGGAGAGGAAAGGAATGGATGGAATTCAGAGGAATGATTTGCAATGGGGAGGAATGTGATGGAATGGAGAGAAATGGAATGGAATGGAAAAGAATGGAATGGAAAGGAATGGAATGGAGAGGAATGGAATGGAATGCAGAGCAATGGAATAGAGCAATGGAATGAAATAGAATGGAGAGGTATGGAATGGCATGAGAAGAATGGAATGGAATGGAGAGGATTGGAATTGAATGATGTGGAATGAAACAAAATGGAATGGAGAAAAATGGAGAGGAATGGAATGGAATGGAGAGGAGAGGAATGGAATGGAAGGGAATGCAATGGAGAGGAATTTAAAGGAATGGAATGGAGAGGAATGGAATGGAAAGGAGAGGAATGGAATGGAAGGGAATGCAATGGAGAGGAATTTAAAGGAATGGAATGGAGAGGAATAGAATGGAATGGAATCATTGTAATGGAGAGGTATTAAATGGAAAGGAGAGGAATGGAGAGTAATGCAATGGAATTAAATGATATGGAGAGATTTGTTATTGAATGGATGGGTATTGAAGTCACTGGA
>NW_007237092.1:0-20137 GCF_000164805.1 Carlito syrichta | reverse complement strand
TTCCCCACAAAACCATAATAAAAAATACTGATTAATGAAAAAAAAAAGAAAAAAAACCCAGAATTCTCTCAAAACAAGTGGACAGTGATGATGATAACCAAAGATGCAGCACTGTCATCACTCATTTTAAGATTTGTCAGAGGTATTCTTATTTCAGCACTGACAATTTTATTCAACTGATAATACTACTGATGAGGGAATTACTCAAGATTGAGTTGTTTTTTGTTAATTTTTCTTCTGGTTTTAAGGTTCTCTAAAATCAAAATTACATATGATTAAATATGAAAAAACTTTTAGTTTTATATTTGGTAAAGTATTAATCAAAATGGGTGCTTCTAAATAAAAGTTCACTACTGTGACTGAGTCATGAACACTCTGTTATCCCACATTAACTCGTATCTGACAGTCTCAATTTTTTGCACACTTGGGACAGTTTTTGTTTAAAAACTTGTTCATGAAGATGAAGGTTTAAGTTCTAAAACCATGAAAATTATAAACATATATATATAAATATATGGAGTTATGATTTAATCACATATCCTTATAATAACTGATATTATGTCAGACTCTGTTACTTGCATTGGTGACCATAATTTTATATTTTTTCTGGTCAGTGTCTATAGCATGGCCTAATTTGTAGTCAATAATATATAATATTATAGAAAACGACAATGGTTATGCAATATGTTATTAATACAAGTAAAGGAATATTCACTATGCTCTACAGCACAGATCTATTATAGTCTCTTTATGTTTACAAAATATAAATAAAATATTGGCTAACCCAGGCCAACTTTACTAATTCTCCTAATATTTCTCTCTAGAAGCTTTCCATATTCTTCCTGTTTTAATGTCATCTTATTGGCTGGTAGAGAAAAAGACTGTATTAATCTTTATGACTCTTAATAATCAGAAAAAGATAAAAGCAAGCCATGACTTTGAACAGTACTCTGATTTTTGCCATTTGACATATGTTACATACACCTGAACGCTTTGTCAAACTGGCTGGTTGTTTCTCTAAACAGCCTATATACATTATAATGTGTTAAATATAAGAATTCATCTGTTTCTGATTATAACTTATGTGGCACGAAAATCTATACCTTAATAGCATGGTTGTAGAACATATGAATTATAATACCTAATTCTTGATCTTTTAAGTGTGGGAAACACATAGATTTTAAAAAGTTCCTTTCTATAGGACCTGAGGCTTTAGAAGGTTTGGGGAATATTAGTCTCTTCTCACAAACTTATTTGACCATAGAAAATTCTTATTCCATGTAGTAATATCTCATAGGACCAGTGTCCCTAAGAACACATTTTGCAAAAGGTCAAACTAATGATTCTAAAATGTGCTGCCTTTTTGGCAACAATTCTAATGTTTATGTAATTGATAGTAATTTATTATGATTTTGCAGAACTAAATAACTGTATTTCATGTATACCTACAAAGCCTTTTTTGGAGATTGAAAATGTCAAACTTAGCTTTCCTATAAAATGCCATTATTCTTGACTTCCTCTCCCTGAACCTCAGGGTCCAGTTCAATGTTAATTTGTTGTATATACTCTATGTGGCTTATCAAATTCTATCTTCTCTGCCTCTGTCATTGTCACAATGCAGACTTCCAAAAGTTTTTGCATAGATTCTTCCATCAGACTCGGTTCCACTTGTCACCACAACAAGTTCACAGCCCTGCTAACAAGTTTTCTGACATGCAAGTCTTATCATGCTTCTCCTCTCTTTCTAGGACAGTGTCTGTACACAGTAGGTTCACTATAATTGTCTGGGGGGTGATTAAATCAACTGTGCTTGCAAGACTAGGCTACTAAGGATGGTGTTCCACCCAAACATTTCATCTGTTGAAAGTACTCCAGAAAAATTACTTATATTCAGTGCAAAATCCAGATATACTCTCTTTTAACAGATCCATATAAGCATTTTTTTCTTCTTTAAATGGAAATTTTTAATCTTCCTTTGTTATGATTACCAGAACACTGTTGTTTTATGTTTAGGGGTAATAGTACACGAATGATAAGTATCTTAAATTTTAGAAATATATTCAATGGTAAGATGTTTGCAATATGAAATCTATGTGGAGAGCGAGTTCCACTGAAGGAATAGCAATCACATGTCTATCGATTTATAGTAGCAGATCCATGTTAGCATAGTCTGGGGAATACCCTTATTTAGTGAGTAAAATCGTCCACACAAACTAATTTCTTATTGTTTTTTCTTGTTATTTCTTTTCCTATTTGTTAACTTTTAAAAAATCCTATTGGCTGAATTTTTATGATTTGATATGTATAAGAAAAATGTGTCTGTGGTCCTATATATATTCTTGTTTTACCACAAATTAAGTATACTGTGATGCAGGAAACAGATGTGATTTTCTAGAGAAATCAGACTATGAGACCACAGCCTAGTCATCCAATGAAAAGATTTTCTTCCTGTGCTTTGAGCAGGGTTGTGTGTGTGGGATGGAGGACTGAAGAGAAAAAACAAGAAATACCTTACCACTGAATGAATTAAAAGAATCTCAAAATATTTGTGTAGAAGAAATACCACTTGAATCTTAAAGACATTATAATATATGCAACATAGTCTTAAGCTACTTTAAATTTCACATCTGTCTCTTCATTTGTGTAATGTATAATTTATTATTAAATATACTCTATAATGAAGACTACTGTGCAATATATAAATTATTCACAGAAAGCAAGTTAGGAACATTCAAAAGTGATGACCTTTTGCAGGTCACAGAACATTGTGGTATATTAAATCAATAATTTACTAAATGTGTCCTGTGACTCCTGTTTGAAAGAACTGCTGTGCCTTACAAAACTGTTGGTATATTTCTAGTAAATTACTTATGCATTATAGCCTGATTGAATGTGACAAATCATAAATCCTAATATGGAATATGTTTGAAAACTGTATCTCTCATGAAATTTTTTTAAAGAGAAGGCTTTTCCTAGTCCTTAAAGTCTGTGATAGGAATTAGAATGCAGACCACTATTACTCCCAGTATTGACTTTATGACCACAATTATGAATGTTTCTTTCTTTTATTCAAAACCTTGATCTTGGTGAAAATAGTTAACTATCCTGACATTCCTTTCATGATCCTATACATGGGGTCTAAATAAGCATAAGTACTTCATTTAGTTTATTTATCTGTCTTAAATGATAAGCTTTTAATAATGCTTCATTATATGTGAATTGATTTTGCGTTAAATTTCTTAATACTAAAAAATAAAATTCATCTGAATGTAGTAATCTGTGGTTTGTAAAACATTTTAATGACTCAGTAAGTCAACTTAGTAGGATATGAGTTTCTATATCTGCCATCTCACTAATTGCCTGGATTCATTCATTTGATTTTGCTGGCAAGGAAGCTGTCACCTTCAATCCTCAGCACACTGTGTACTGTGTTCTCCATAAGATTGTGATCTTAGAGAAAAAACAGCTATTTTATGGCAATGGCCTATGAATAGCTATATTCCTTGATTATGTCTTTCATGTGATCACACACATATTCTACTAATAATAATTTTGGAAGGGGGGACAATTAATTATGGATATTTATGCCACTCATTTTTTTACCCCCACTTAAAAATTGGAATCTAACTCACATACATAACATTCACCCTTCTAAAGTATACAATTGAGTGATTTTTAGCATATTCACAAGTTGAATAATAAACAGCACTAATTTAAGAACATTATTTCCCTCTCCCAAAGAATTCCAGTACATATTAGCAGTTACCTCTTGCTGTCTCCATCCCAAGTCCCTGCAAAAGACTGATTTTGTGTATGGCAAGATAATTTCCTTCTTTAAAAAATTTTAAAGATGTGAAGTACAATTCAGGATTAGGCTTACAAGCGATCATCATACAGGTAAAGTTTGGGCCTCCCTTTGATTCCCACTTTGCCTGGTTTGAGATCAGATACGCTTATTGATATTGTGTCCCTTTCCCCCTATCCTGGCAATATATCACTACTGCCAAGGGATGACAATTTCTTAAAATGATTTAAGTTAGTGGTACTTTTTGAAACTAAAATCCTATTTATCATTTAGTTAATATCTTATTTCTATCACTGTTTTTTAGTGTGAAAATCTCTTATTATTTAAAATTATTTAATGCAACTATGTTAGTTTAAAAATGACTTTAGAAGTGAAAACCTTGTGTAATAATATATTAACTTCTACCAAATTTCTTCACAAATGTTGCTTTCTCAGAAATGTCATCTCTGATGGCTTGATTTCTTTGGAAGCCCTAATTCTACAGCACTTCATAAATTATTTTCAGGACAATAATTACAGTTTCTAATTATAAATTTATTTTGCATGGGTTTTTGGTTAATGTCTATATCTCTAGACTACAAGTTTCAATAAGTCCAATAGTTGTGTCTTTTTCACATACAATTTATAACTCTGGAGGCTAGCATAGTGTGTCTGTATAATAGCCTTCCAAGAAATATATGCTATATTATGATAAATAAGGAAATATAATTTATTAATAGCTCATTATTGATCAGCAAGATGCAATATAAAAATTCATGGATTTTTAAAATCTTTTGTTTAGGGTAGCATAGCAGAATGCAATATAAAACCTAAAACTTTGAAATCAGAAAAATTTAGGCTTAAATTTTATTTTCACTCACAATTTAGTGAAAGAGTAACCTCTAAAGAGAGGAAACTATAAACTGTAACTGGAACAGGAAATGTCTGTTAGATCTGGTATACAGTGTGCATTTAGGTAAAATAAATTAAAGAACTATCCTGACTTACTTCAGAATCTTCTGGTAGCAATATAATATAGCTTTTGGAAGGTCTTAGGAAAATGTACTAACGTCCTCAATCCCAGAAATGTACAAAACTTAGAAGAAATAACAGGAGGATCTTTAAAAGTCTGGTAAACTCTTCCCTTGGCAGAGAGGAATGTTTTTAAGTGACCCTCCACTTATTGCCCTCTAGAAGGAGTGCATGGCTTTTATTTTCTTCTCTTTATTTCCCCTGAGGATCAAGAACAGAGTACTTCATCCCAAAGGAAGAGGAAGCTACAACTTCGATTCACCTCCTTCTCAAGTGTTGGGGTTACTGCCTGGCTGTTGAAGATCAGTGTAGATGTGTTTCTCTATTTCTTTATACTCTTTTTAGTTTTTAGAAGTCCGGGGGGGGGTGAAAAGAAGTCATTTATACTAGAAAATGGGAGAAGAATATGATCCATCTTCTCTTCCTTATAATCTTGGAACTTATTTCTTTGTTTTATGAATTTGGATGAAGAAAAATGTCTATCTTTTCTCAAGACTCTGATTACTTTTTCTAACTGAATTTTAGCATTTAATTAAAAATGTAGACAAGAAAGCACAGTAATATTAGAAGTAACTGGGACTAGCAGGGCTCGGTGGCTCAGCCTGTAATCCTGCACCTTGAGAGGCTGAGATAAGTGAATTGCCTGAGTCTCTGGGTTCGAGACCCGCCTGGGCAACTTGGCGAGACCTCATATCTACAACAAATCAAATAATTATCCAGGTGTGGTAGTGCATGCCTGTAGTTCCAGCTACTTGGAAGGCTGAGGAGGAAGGATCTCTGGAGCCCAGCAGATCGAGGCTGCAGTGGGCGGGAGTGGCCACTGCACTCTAGTCTGGGCGACAGAGTGAGACTCCAACTCAAAAAGAAAAACAAAAGGTAGCTGGGAATTTTGTCACCAACAGAATTTGCACTTTTTATATTACATTATAATTGTTACTGATGCCTCACAATATTCTCTATGCTTGTAGCAACTGATAATTCAGTAATTACTAGAACAGCTGCTAGCCCTTCTAATATAATGCATTAATTAAGATGCTCATATATTCTTATATCAAAAATGTGTTTTTTTCAATTATGGTGTTTGTATACTACAGTAACTGTCTTTAAATATAACTGCTTTCCCTTTCAAGCCTATATGTTTTATTTTATGCACTTAAAAAGATAATTCTAAGAGCTTTATAGGCTTCATTAGAGTGCACATAAAATTTAGAAGCTCCTATTCTATTAAGATTATACCCAAGTGACCAATTTTTCTCTTTCTCTGTTTTTTCTTTCCCTTAAGAGATCTTGGCTCAGAGATTTTTGCCTCAGTTTAATAATAACTGGAAAATATTAGTTGCATTGGATGGTTCTTTTTTCTTGGTCTTCTGTCTCATTCAGATTTGATTTATGGGATAGATCAGATCTACTTTGAATCACAAAGGTCTCAAAACTCAGGTTTGGAACTTAGGGATAAATGACCTGTCTTAGGGTTGACTTAAGCTTGAGGCTATCTATATCCGCAGGCTAAATATGTCTCAGTTTTATTCACTAACTCTCCTATTTAATTCAATCTTGATTTGTGTTTGGAGATTAGGGACCACATTCTCTGTTGCACAAAGAGCTCTAACTTGTCCTCTTTTAAGCATATATCTCCCTGAGGAATCTTGGAGTAAGTGGTTTGCTGGTTGAAATGTAAGTGTAAAACAATGATATTTTATTTGTAAAACAAGGAAAGGGAAGCAGCAACCTGCGTTCCTCCTTTAGAATGTCTCTTTGACAATAATTGGTGTACCTTTTGCTTATATAGTGCAAGGTTAGCAGCCTTCTGGTTGGAACTGTAATCATATACTTCTAAAATTAACTGAAGTTTCTCACACAAGGCATACCAGAGACAAGATGCATCAATATGTCTCTCAATGAGACAAAGGAAATTTTAATTGTTCTTTTGTTTTTACTTTACTGTATAAACTTGTGGAGATTCTGTCTAGTCTTTGTAGTACCCTTCACTGACTGCCTTACATTCTAGATAAACTTATTCAATAATAAAACTTCTTTCTTTTCTAGATTTTGTGGAATGAACTCTGTTAGTAGGATCTTTGTTTCCCCAACAGAAGTAAACATTTGGCTACTCTTAGGTCTCTTGTGTTATTACCTTAATACTATTTGAGTGACTACCATTTCCTAATACCACCTGAATCTTGCTATGGCTTCTAAAAATTACTGTGAACATACTTTACTTTCTTCATCTTTAAGTGGATAATTACTGATTTGATTCATTTTTCTGTATAATTTTTTATCTATAAAAACTGACAATACATTAAAAAGGTACATCTAAGGTCTGACTTAAAAGTATATTACATGGTAGTAGAGAATGGAGGCAATCTTAGTACAAAGAGAAATTATGTGACTGTACATCTGAAGATATTGTTCAAATATGAGCCCTAAGTCAGTGACCACAAGAAAATACAGATTAAACACCCCTAACTCAAAATCTGAAATACTACAAAATCTGAAACTTTTGGAGTGCTAGCATGTCACTCAAAGGTCATGGTCAAAGAAAATGTTCATTGGAGCAATTTCAGATTTTGGATTTTTGGATTAGGGAAACTCAGTAAGTATAATATAACTGCTTCAATATCTGGGAAAAACAGTCTGAAATCTGAAACACTCTGGTCCCAAGAATTTTGAATTAGGGATATTCAACCAATAAGCTCTGAATTATAGGCACTGATTTGTGAATTCCTTCTTACATTGGCTACTCTACATAGTATGCTCCAGAATCCATAGCAGCAGGGATTTATTTATAACAATGTTAGTGATTCTCTAGATAGCATGTATGAAATCACCTGAAGAGATAATGTATGTAGGAGCTATGGAAAAATAGCAAGAGCTCAATAACATTAATACTTCTTATTATTTCATTAATAATACCTTATTTTCCTTTTAAATAACACTTTTTCCTCCATCATATGAAAACAAAGCATATTTTGGTTTTATCCAGTGCTACCTTAACTTTTTTCAATACAAAATATGCTATCATTCTCTATTGAATATAGTTCTGGCACATAATCTGTGTATTTTATCTGTGAACAAAATTCTTATGTGTAGATGATGAAAGGCAGATATGGAATGACACTCAGAAATAATTTCCCATTAGTTTAAGAATGTTTAATTCATATGTTTTAATTGTACCAATATTAAATGACATCAAATAAATGACTCAGCAGATTAGACTAAATCTCTATATGCATTCACTATTTCATGGGACTCTAGACTTATTTCACATTTCTTTTTTTTATAGTACCAGTTGAATTAATATTTTATTTTATTTTTAACATATTTTTTATTTTGAAATTGTAGGGTACAGTTAAGGGTTAGGTATACAAATATGGATTGCACAGGTACCCTCATTGATGAGGTGTGCCCCTCTGTCCACAGGCAGGTATTGACTACTGTTAATCCCACCTCCCTTTCCCTCCCTGCCCCACATAGTTTCGCACCACTGTCAATGCTTTTCTTATAGTATTATGATAGTGGTTCAAGGGCCACTTATGAGTGAGAACATGTGATACTCAGATCTTTGTTTCTGTGAGAGATCACTCAGTATTATAAATTCTAATTCCATCCAGGTTGCTGTGAAGTTCATGATTTTGTTCTTTTTTATGACTGCATAATATTCCATTGTGTATATGTACCATGTTTTTTTAATCCAGTCCTCAGTCCTCTTTTGATGGACAGCATAGTTGGTTCCATGATCTTGCTATTGTGAACAATGCTGTGCTACACATAAGTGTCCAGGTATCTATTTTATAGAGTGATTTGTGTTCTTCAGTGTATATTCCCAGTAGGGGGATTCTGGGGTCATAGGGAAGAATGATTTTTAAAACTTTTAGGAATCACCACACTGATTTCCACAGAGGCTGCACTAGTTCACACTCCCACCAACATTGTAGAAGTGTTCCCTTTTCACCACATCCTCTCCAGCATGTTATTTTTTGAGTTATTGATAATGGTCATTCTGACTCCAGTTAGGTTGTATCACATGTGGTTTTAATTTGCATCTCCTCAATAAGTAGTAAGGTTGAATATTTCTTCATGTATCTGTTGGTCACTCGTATGTCTTCTTTTGAGAAGTGTCTGTTCATATCTTTTGTTCACTTTGTAAAGGAGTTGTTTGCTTGTTTTTTCTTTTCTTTTTCTTTTTTTTTTGAGTTGGAGTCTCACTTTGTTGCCCAGACTGGAGTGCAGTGGCCACTCCCAGCCACCACAGCCTTGACCTGCTGGGCTCCGGTGATCCTTCTGCCTCAGCCTTCCGAGTAGCTGGAATTATAGACACATGCTACCACGCCCGGATAATTTTTTTTATTTATTGTAGAGATGAGGTCTCACCTGCCCAGGTGGGTCTCGAACCCGGGGGCTCAGGCAATCCACTCATCTCAGCCTCCCAAAGGCATGGGATTACAGGCTGAGCCACCAAGCCTTGTTTGTTTTTTCTTTTCAGCATGTTTGAGTTCCTTGTAGATCCTAGATGTTAGGCCTTTGTCAGACATAGAGTTGGAAAATACTTTTTCTCAGTGCATGGGCTATCTTCCTCCTCTATTGATTGTTTCTTTGGCTTTGCAGAAGCTTGTCAGTTTAATGAGGTCCCACTTGTCTATCCTATCTCTTATGGTCCATGCGTTGCAGGTTTTGCTCAGGAATTGGATGCCAGTTCCAACTTCCATAAGGGTGTGTCTTGCATTTTCTAAAGTTCTTATGATTTGAGGTTTTACATTTAGGTCTCTGATCCATTTGGAGTTAATTTTTGTGTATGAGGATAGACAGGGGTCTTGTTTGAATCTTCTGCATGTGGTCAGCAGTTTCCCCAGCACCATTTACTAAATAGGTTCTCCTCTCCCCAGTGGTGGGTGATAGAGGCTTTTTCAAAGATGAGTTGGTTGAGAAATTGAGGTTTTGCTTCTGGAATCTCAATTCTATTCAATTGGTCTATATGCCTGTTCCTGTACCAATACCAAGCTGTTTTGATTATTGTTGCATTATAGTAAAGTTTGAAGTCTGGTAATGTGATACCTCCTGCTTTGTTTTTTTTGCTGAGGAATTTTCTGGCTATTCTTGGTCGTTTGTGTTTCCATACGAATTCCTGTATTGTTTTTTCTAGATCTGAGAGGAATGTTACTGGCAACTTGATGGGTATTGCATGAAATCTGTAGATTGTCTTAAGTAAGATGGGCATATTCACAATGTTGATTCTTCCAATCCAAGTGGAGCATGGGACATTTTCCACTTGTTTGTGTCGTCTTTGATTTCTTTGAACAATGTTTTTGCAGTTCATTGTAAAGTTCTTTCATGTCTCTTGTCAGGAAGATGCCAACGTATTTCATTTTTTTGTGGCTATTGTGAATGGGATTGTGATTTTTATTTGGATTTTTGTTTGTTTATTGTTGGTGTAAAGAAATGTGATTGTGTTTTGCACATTTATTTTATACCCTGAGATTTTGCCAAATCCTTTGTTGTGCAAGGAGGGTTTTGACAGATTCTCTTGGGTTTTCCATATACAGAACCATGTCATCTACAAAGAGAGATAACTTGACTTCCTCTTTTCCTATTTGGATACCGCTGATCGCCTTCTCTTTTCTGATTGCTCTAACCAGGACTTCCAAAACTATAGTGAACAGGAGGGGTGAGAGTGGGCATCCTTGTCTTGTTCCAGTTTTCAGGGGAAATGGTTCCAATTTTTATTTGTTTAGGAGTATGCTGGCTGTGGATTTCTCATAGATGGCTTTTACTATTTTGAGGTATGTTCCATGTTTGGGGATTTTGTTTTTGTTTTTTGAGTTGGAGTCTCACTCTGTCGCCCAGACTGGAGTGTAGTGGCCACTCCCAGCCAATGCAGCCTTGACCTGCTGGGCTCTGGTAATCCTTCCACCTCAGCCTTCCGAGTAGCCGGAATTACAGACATGTGCTACCACGCCTGGCTGATTTTTTGATTTACTGTAGAGATGAGGTCTCGCTGCCCAGGCATGTTTTGAACACGTGGGCTCAGGCAATCCACTCACCTCAGCCTCCCAAAGGCGTGGGGTTACAGACTGAGCCACCGAGCCTGGGTTTTTATCAAGAAGTGGTGCTGGATTTTATCAAAAGTTTTTCTGCATCTAATGACATAGTCATGTAGTTTTTGCTTTGACATCTGTTGATGTTTTTAATTACATTTATGGTCTTGCAAATGTTGAACCAGGTTTGCGTCCCAGGGATGAAGCCTACTTGGTCCTGTTGGATGATTTTTTAGAGGTGTTGTTGAACCTGGTTTGCTAGGATCTTGTTGAGAATTTTAGCATCTATGTTCATCAAAGATATTGGCGTGTAGTTCTCTTTCTTTTTAATCTCTCCATTAATGTCTTGATATCCGGTTTTGTAGTTTGAGACCAGTCATTCTGGGGGCTTTTCATTGTTTACATTCTGAAGTCAGTTTTCTCAGTGTCTGACCTCCCAGGGGTCTGTGATAGACCCATATTCTTCTTTTCATTTTTCTTCATTTGTGTAGATTTTTCTTTCCCCCTTTCCCTCCCCTTCTTTAATTCTGTTTTTCAGGAAATGTGGGTTTGCTTTTACTTCTTTTTGTTCAGTCTCCTGTTCTTCCTTATGAGTGTCCTCTGGCTTTGTTAACTTTTGAGTCTGGACTGTGGGTTGGGGCTGTAATTTTTACAGTTTTGAGATTTAATTGAGGGGGAAGCTGTGATTCAGAATCTATCTGCAGATCCCAGTATCCACCGACAGGTGTATGGGTTCACTGGAACCCACTTCCCAAACCTTACAATCTGTCCATGCGGTGGGGTTTAGGTTTGCTCCCTGGAACTAAAAGAGGCAAGAAAAAGGAAAATAATGGAAAAAGGGGGGATAAAGAAAAGTTTAGAGAGAGAGAATTGTAAGAGGGCAAATAGACATACATACCAATTAATGAATAGAAAGAGACACAAGGTCAGAAAGGAGTAAAAAGCAACAAATAAACAAGATTCCCTAAAGCATACTGGTGATCACAAAAAGACAGTCTAATAAATTCATGCCTTTTGATGTGCTTTTCTCCAACACAGACAAGTGGTCTAACTCAAAAAGCAAACAAAAGTGAACAAAACAAACAATCAAAACAATAAAATCAAAATAAGAAACTAGACTAGCTCTGGAGTCTTTCCTGAGTGTCTAAAGTCTCTTAAGCTCTGATCTCTTATCTCTCCTCTTTGTTCTCACTGCAGGCAGATAGATTTACTCAAAGTTTGGGTTGGTTCCCTTGGCTTGCTGCCTGCCATAGGACTAAATTGTCTGTGTCTGATTAAGTGTAGGGGAGGGCCTTCTGCCTCCTGTTTGGTGAGGTTACCCTAGAAAGAAACCAAGGTGGAGGCTGCTCATAGACGGGCAGGGAAATGTGAATCTCTGCCTGGAAAATGGCTATAGTGGGCAGCTCCTCTATCGCTGATCCTTTCTTTCCACCTGTCCTTTCTCTCCACTCATCTGGGTCCATGGATGATACACTACGACAGGCTATGGTGTTGCGTGCCTGGCATCAGGCACTGGGAATCAGTGATATAGCTGGGTGCTGCATATGCTGTGCCACCGGTGACTTGGGTTGGGAGATGGAGCCTGGAGTTCCTGAAACCAAGAGTTGAGTGTGGCTGTTCAGCACCTCTTTAAGATCTACTGTTCCCTTACACAACCATTGGGTCTTAGCTCACAAGTTGGAGGTTAGGCAGAGCTGGGTGGGTGAGTCACTGCAGGTTTCTGCCTGGTCACAGGGCTCCAGGTGTTCTCTGGACCCACTGTAGTCAGGGACAAGTTGGGAGAAGTGGAGTGCAAGACTGCTGGGTGCCTCAGCCAGAGTGGAGACCAGAGCTCCAAAGGGTGGGTGGTGGGTGGTGGCAGTTGCTTTGGGTCCTGTACAGGGTTCTTCAGTCAGGACTAGAGCTGGTATCTTTGAGGGATATGTGCCTAGAGCCTCCCTGGGTGATGATGGCTTGAGATGGAACTGGGTGGGGACCTGGACCCCAGGGCAGGAACCTGGAACTCTGAGGGTCAAGCACTGGCCATGGCTTTGTGTAGTTCAGCCAGGACAGCAGTGAAGAGCCCGGAGTCACAGGTGCTGGGAACCTACATGGCAGTGGCATCCTTCTGCCTGGTGGTGCAACCCAGGAAGGAATGGAGCCTGTAGTTCCAAGAGGCGGGCATGGAGGGTATGGGGGGCTGTCATGGCCCAAGAATGGGCTGGATGCCCAGCCAGGGAGGGAACTGGCAGTGACTGAGTGCTGGGCAGATCTGGGTAGCCAGCAAGGGAACCCATATCTCCACAAGGTGGTATCGGAGGGGCTCCACAGGTGGCTGCAGGCAGCTTGGGGCCAGGTGAGATGGTGTAGCCAGGGAGGGAACTGGGAGCTCCACGTGGCTGGGGCCTGGGGTGAAGAGCAGTTGCAGAGGGGCCACAGTACCCAGCCATGTGTGGGACCAATGGTCTCCAGGTCTTGGACCAATGTAGCTGGTGGTGGGTGGGGGGATGGGGAAAGGAAAGTAAGAGTCTTTATATGAACTCACTTTTGGAGAGTCTCACAGTCTCACCTATGCCATTGCCATCTTACTGGAACTCCCTTATTTCACATTTCTTTTTTTTTTTGAGTTGGAGTCTCACTCTGTCTGTCGCCCAGACTGGAGTGCAGTGGCCGCTCCCGGCCACCGCAGCCTCAACCTGCTGGGCTCTGGCAATCCTTCTGCCTCAGCCTTCTGAGTAGCTGGAATTACAGGCACACCCACGCCCGGATAATTTTTTGATTTATTGTAGAGATGAGGTCTCGCCTGCCCAGGCGGGTCTCGGACCCATGGGCTCAGGCAATCCACTAACCTCAGCCTCCCAAAGGTGCAGAATTACAGGCTGAGCCACCAAGCCTGGCTATTTCACATTTCAAACAAATTTTGTAAGCCTCAAGGACATTTGAAATAAGGCTTTATTCCAAGGCAAGTCATGCCATATAATCTGAAAATCTGAAACAAAAGTTATTTACTTATTTATGTACCCAAACAATATGATATTATAACTGGGGCACATGAGGTTACTAATTTGAGATAACTCTAAAGTTGGAAATCTATAACTATGAAATGGACTTTTTTATTTTTCAGTTTGTTTCAAAGCTTTGTCATCAGTTGATAGGTTAAAAGGGCCTTCCTTTTTAAAAGCTTTTATCATTTCATGTGTAGTTGGACATTGAAAAACGAATGGAGCCAGATGAGTACTAGATGTCAAAACATATTTGTGTTTATGCCTTTTGGGTAGACTTAGAGATCATCAGTGATTGAGTTACTTCAATCTTTTGTTCTTTTGCCTAATCTAGGACTCATATTAACATGAGTTAAGTAAAAATATTAAAATATTTTTGCATATTTTAAAAAGAATCATGTCAGATATGGCTATGTATATCTATTAAGGACTTTGCACTCTATCCAGAGTTTTGTTTCAGATAAAATGCAAAAACGTATTTTAAATGAACACATGCATCCCTTTGTAAAACATTAAACCAATTAAAATATTACAGACACTCTTATGCTCTAGTAATATAATAGATCAATACAAAGTCTCCTACAGAATTAACCAGCCTATTTTTAAAACAGTGATTAAGTCATAAAACTGCAACAAGATTCCTAGGCATGTGTGAATTTGAACTAGTTACTAAATATCTCTCTGTGCCTTGGTTTTCTCATCTATAAAATGAGAATATTCATAGTTCCTACTTCATGGGGTTATGGCAAAGTATAAAATAATATGGTGTAAAAATCTCCAAACTGCTCAATACAGATAAGCTGTCACGGTTGTCTCTTAACAGTCCTCCACCCTATGTGCTTGCCCTATTGAACTACTTAAAATTTTTCCAGCATTCCCTGTTTACTCTTGCTTATATGTGTTTACATAGGTTGAATCCTAGTTGTAAAATACAGCATCTCTTCATTCCCCACAGCTCACTTAGTTTATTCTTATTTATAATTTTAAGATATGCATCACTTTCACAAGGAAGCCCTCCCTGATCTCTTGTCATAACTAGGTCAGATGCTTCTCTGTGCTGTGCTCACAGTACTGTTTTCATTTCTAGCCATGGAGCTTACCTGTCTGTATCTCAGTAAATTGTAAATTCTCTAAGGGTAAGGATGATGTTTCCATTCCTAATGTTTAATGCAGAATCAGGCATTTGGTACTTTTGAATGACAGAAATAAATAAATCATGTGATCTCTTTTTTTGGAATAATTGGTGAGCTAGTGACTAAGTCCAAATATATTTCCTCTCAGAGTTTTATATTATAATTACCTATCAATTGCATGCATGCTCATTGTATGTTATAACAATGGAAAAGTTCAAGAAAATTGCATTGATACTGTGGCCAGTACCCTCAAATTTAATGATTTACCACCCAAAGTTCCAAGTTTCTACAATATCTAGGTATTTACATTCATAAGATAAATCTTTAACAAAGATATATCGTTGTTAGTTTAGAATAGGGTGGATATGGGCAGATGACACAGAGTTTTATAAAGTCTCTGGCATTTATTCTGATTTGGGAAGCCATTGATGAATTTTGAGTAAATGTATGCTATAATCTGAATTATGCTTTAAAGATTGCTTCACTGTATTCAGAAGATACTGTTTAGGGAATGGGGGAAGGAGGCAAAATAGCTAGCAGAGAGGCTAAGAAGTAAGACATGGCTTGTGCCCTGGATTAGGGTATGCCAAGAGATAAAATATATCAAGGCAATGTGATTAAGTGAGATAATAAATTTTAAGGGAAAAATACATAATCTGTCACTCTTTGTGTCTTATTACCATTACCTAATATTCAGTCAGATTATGAATAAGAATGATGTACAACTTCTGCTCTAATCCAGTATATCTATGGATAACTAAACAACTCAGAATGTCAACAGATACTTTTTGAAGTATGCAAAATAAAAAGAAATTATTTTTTAAACACATTTTTAAAAAATTGACAAAGTGAATTGTAGGTACTGATAAGTTGTTCTGCTGTCATTTAATATATGTGACATTTTCATGAGATACACTGTAGAGTATCTCATCACTGAGCAGAACTTACCACAGGATGCAATCATTTTGAATCTACATCTGACAAATATAATCTTTCGGTTTCCAATTTAGACTTTAAAAAAAACATTTTCTTCAGATTAAAAATGTACACTTAATTCTAAACCATGATAAATATCTGTCATCTAAAATAGAAACACTTTGCAAATTTGAATGGGTTATTTCAAGTGAACATGTGCTTGTATAAATTAATGAACTACATGTTAAAGAGAAATATGTAGTTCATGACTCCACAGAACTTATATGTTGCCCATGACTCCACAGCACTTATGCTCTTCTAGGGTGAGACTAAGGTAACATTGGAAAAAAAAGCAAAATGTAGTGTCCTAAGAGTTTGCAGAGTATGGTCATGTTGGTATTTATTTTTACATAAAATAAACAAAAAGACTTCCTTGTTTTGGCACTTCAGAATCAGTCAAATAATCAACTTACTACTTATGTACTCTAAGACAAAGACTATCAGTCAGTCAAAATTTTGTCAGAAGCTTTAGTCAGGATGCCTACAGTGCCCATATTCTCAAAACTTTAGTCAGGATTATTTCTATGGTAAGACCTCGATTGAAAAGCAACAGAGAACCAGCCTCCTAATTCTCAAACAATGATACAATTATAAATAAAAGCATAAGCATGTTAATACATGACAAAGGCAATCACTAGAATGGCCCAAATATAACTCTGGGACATTGAAGAGAGGGGCTGTGTATGTAATATACCCCATCATTTGTATTAGAGTGTTAGTAGACACTACCTAGAGATGATAAAAAAGAAACAGAACTTCATATGTTCTGCAACATTGTAGAAGAGGCAGTCAGAGCAGTTACAAATAGAAATTATTAGGTCAGCTTTGGTCAGGGGAACAGAAGGATAGAGGGGGTAACGTAGATGAATGACTGTTATTTTAAATAGAAGCCATTTTGTATTATTTTCTTATTTAATATATAAATATCTCACTTTGATAAAATAAATAATTTATCTTAAAAATAAACTAAAATAATTTGTTTTTTACAAACAACAAACTATTCTGACTCTATTACAAATGCTTTCAACATCAGTTTTGGTTTTTAAAATATTAAATTATAACTTTTGATAGTCAGTCAGTCTTGTGTATAACCACTGTCAGAGAAAACATGTGTACTACTTATGCACTCCAAGGAAAAGCCTACCAGTCAGTCAAAATTTTGCCAGATGCTTTAGTCAGGATTCCTACTCTGTCCATGTTCTCAAAGACTTTAGTCAGGATTCTTACTATGGGATAAGATCTATATTGAGAGGAACCTTGATGAAGAAATTAAAGTGTAGTAAATGCTCCTTATTGTGTGGCAATCATGGTCACAGAACCAAATGTTTTAAATGTTACTTAATAGTATAATTTTCTCAACATCTCTATAAATTATACAATGTTATCTCATAATTAGGTATACTAAATAAATAAATTGAATAATGCCACATAGCTGACCCAGGATTTTTTTAAAATTATTGCTTAGGATTAAATATACCTAATTCTAAAACAGGTGTCTTTCCCCCCAACTATACCATAAATTATTAACTATGGTCATACAATTGTTTTCAATTTTTTCTAATAGTTTAGGAAATTCATTAAACAAACTTTAGTTGATTTCCATAATACTTTGGCATTTGATTAAAGTTGCAATGATTTCTAACTTAATTGATGGTAAAAGTTATTATGTCTTAGTGAAATTTAAAAACACTTATCTCTTGTTTAATTTTCAGGAGTGAATGAATGCGTACATTCATATAATAACAGATAAATTATATTTAATTAATATTAAATTGACAGAAATATACTATTTCAACCAAAACATAACACATGATGCATATTTTCCAGCACTTTGCTTCTTTTGGGACATTGTGTAGAAAATCACAACTTCCATATTTTAAAATGCCAGTGTTTGTTAGGAACTTTATCAGGCCTTTTGCATGTATTGTGTTTATAAATTGAATCTTCATAATGACCTACTAAATGAATAACTATTAATCTAGTTGTAGAGTTTTAAAAGTCAAGACTCAGCTTGCTTCAGATTATAGATGTCAGAGGATTTGAACTCAAGTTTGCTCTACCCTCTAAATTGTCTGAAGGTATGACTATTCAACCAACATTAAATATACATAATTTGGCTATAATTGATTTTATGAAACATTTTTGGCTCAGAAGGGCTCATTTGCTTATATTATGGCACGTTGCATGCCTAAGTGAACACTTCCATGTCCATGACCTACTAGTATAGAAAACAATTAGAAAGGAACAGGATTACTTTGACAGATACATTCTTAGCGAGTGTATTCTGTCCTCTGGTGCACCTGACTTTCTCACCTGTCATTGAAAGCCATCTGTTGGATCAGTTATCCCTGTGACTAGCACCTATCCTATTGTTCTATAGTTTTATTTTCCTTTGCTATTCCTCCACCAGGACTTTTGGTTATTTTGCATTTGGCTTCTAGACATTTAATTATAAATTTGGGAATTTTCCATAGTTTCCAAATGATTACTGATAATACATTTTTCAAACTGGTTTCCTAAGTATAGTATATTTTTCTTGCTAAAAACAGACTTTTCTTTTTTTTTAGTTAGAGTCTCACTCTGTTGCCCAGGCTGAAGTGCAGTGGCTGCTCCTGGTTACCACAGCCTTGACCTGCTGGGCTCCAGCACAGCCTTCCAAATAGCTGGAACTACAGGAGTGCACTATCACGCCCAGCTCATTTTTTTGATTTATTGTAGAGATGAGGTCTCGCCAAGTTACTCAGGCAGGTCTCGAACCCACGGGCTCAGGCAATCCACTCACCTCAGCCTCCCAAAGGCATGGGAATACAGGCTGAGCTACCGGACCCGGCCAGACTTTTTTTTTTGTATGACTAAGTTCTAAGACAACATGATCCCTCTCTTATATATCCTATAAACTTCCATGTCATCAATCATTTTTTCTCATTGAAAGGATTAAACTGAAATTTGCTATAATTTAAAAAATTCCCCTTATCTTCTGATAGATGAAACCATCAATGGAAAGTCAAAAACTAAACAGCTGTTCTGCTAATTGATAGATCAATTAATAAATGTCCACTATTTCTTTGTTTGTTGTTTCAACTTGTTGAAGTAAATAATTCTAGTTATCTACATTTTAAAGATGAGATAAAATAAGCCTAAGAGAGCATAAGTGACTTGTATAAGTTAGAAGTCATGCGCGTATACTTTTAATAAGTTATTACATTCTACAACTAGGAAAAATACCATATGTATCAGACACCCAAAATTGCTGTTTTTAATTTAAATTTATAGTAAGAAATGCACTTTATATCATGACCCAATGCAAACACACACTTATTTACTTATATATTTATCTCTGTATATATAACTTTATAGTATGTTTTATTCCTTTTGTTTATTTTTACTTTAATTGCATGTGATTCAATTATATGTCTATTATAAAAATGCGAGTCATGACCTAATGAATCGATTTCATGACTCACTGGTGGTGATCAATATTTTGGAAAATCTGCTGTGCATGATATCATCTCTATGTCAATTTTGTACACTGAATTAGGATAATCTAACTGACTAGAGGGTCTGTGATTACCTTCTGCAATGATATCACGGTTTCTCTGTCCTCCTGGAAATGTTCTTTTACCCTGTTTCTCTATTCTTGTATATAGGGAGTTATATAGACATATACACCTAGTAAACCTAATTCTTAGAAGGAATGTATATTCTTCTGTATCTTTATTTCAGATAAAGAGTTATAACTAATTCTTGAAAATGCTTAAGTTGTTGCATTTTATCTATTTGTGTTGAAATGTCAGTTTCAGTGTTTGTGTCTCACTTAGTATTTTCTGAGCATCTAGCGTTCCCAGGCACTCCTCTATGTCCTGAGAGCACACAAATGAACACATCAAGCAATAGCCCTGCTCTCAGAGAGTTCGCCTCTAATAATATGCATATTATTTTAGGGACACCTGGGAATATAGGTACGTTGAAAAAGCTAGTACAATAATGCATTTAATTTTTAAAAACCTTTGATAAAAATCTCTGCTTTGCCTATACCATACTTGTAGAGTATATCTCCAATGGTTGACCTTTTAAAATCCATAAATATTCTGACTTACACTGTTTCTCGATTTTATTGCCTCGTCTCTGTGTAGCTATCAGTACTCTTTAGGGAATCTTTCTTACGTGTCTTTCTTCACCTCTTCCCAGCCCTGTGTCTCT
>NW_007237091.1:3462-4427 GCF_000164805.1 Carlito syrichta | reverse complement strand
CCCTCAGGGATGGGAGAGGAAAAGGCACTTTCTGGCCTGTCGTTCATGGGAGATTTCAAAGGGGCCACTTGTCACATCCATCCCACATCTTTGGTCAAGTGTATCCACCCTTCACACACATGCCCCACAGCAAAGACGTGTGTGAGCTCATGAAACAGACGGCCCTGAGCTAGGGTGGCTGTTGGGCACAGAGTGATCAAAGCGGTCTGGTATTGCCATGGCCATCCCAGGTTTCGGTTGCCCTGTCTGTCACTTATGCATTGGAGGATGGCCCCTATGTCCCTGATCACTCCAGTGTCCCCCGCCAATGTGGACCTTTCCCTGGGGAGCTGTGGATGCCCATCATGATGCAGGCGGAAGAGTCTTTTTTGTCACCAGAATCTCTCTTGGCCAGGCTGGGGCACAGCAGCATAATCATGGCTCCCAGGGCCTTGATGTCTGTGGCTCAGGTGGTCCTCCCTCCTTGGCACCCAAGCAGCTGGGACTCTGGGGGCCACCATGTCTGACTCAATTTTGGGAACCTCTCACTGATAGGAGGTCTGGCCATATCGCCCAAGCTGATCTCCAACTCCTGATCACAGGCAATCTCCCACCTTGGGCTCCAAGGGTGCTGGACTGACGGCCATGAGCCATGGTGCCCATCCTGGACTCACATGTCCTGTCACTGGGGATGGCACAAGGGAACGCCCAGGGATGGAATCCACTGAATTCCGTGTCACCACCCATGACTCCATTGTTTGTTTTCTGGGGCACAATGGGGTCTCACTACATGTCCCAGGGTGGTCCCAAACTCCAGGGCTCCAGCAGTACCCCACCTTAGCCTCCCAAAGCCACATCCCGATTGTCTACCAGTCAAGGGTCTTTTGGGAACTCTAGACCGAAGCTGGGGCTTCCTGTCTAAATGATCTCTGTCTGTTCATGATTATCCAAACACCATACACAAATGGATGTTTATTCTTCTTTTT
>NW_007237091.1:0-2232 GCF_000164805.1 Carlito syrichta | reverse complement strand
ACTAACTAGGTTGCCCAGGCTCTCAAACCACTCAACTCAGGTCATCCTTTCAGCCTGGGCCTCTTAAACAGCTCGGATCACAGGCTTTCCATTTGTTTGACATCCTGGTCATCCTGCCTGGTCTTGAACTCTGGACCTGAGGCAATCTTCCCAGCAAGCCCTGGCCTCAACCTAGGTTATCTGTTTTTTTCTTGGGGTCGAGGTGGGGGCTTCCTATGGTGTCCAGCCTGGAATTAAGCTCCCAGTCTTGGGCCATCTTCACGTCTCGGCCTTCTTGAGTGCCAAGCAGACGGGTGTGAGTCACCTGACTGTCCCCACAACCATGAATGTTTGAGAGTCACGCCCTTTCTTTCCTTGAGGCAGTCCCTGGGAGGAGAAAGCGGGTCCACCATGGGGAACGTGGTGGAGGGAGGGGTGGGCGCCCTGCTGGAGACATGACCCTGCACCAAGCACTCACGCTGGGGAGGGCTCAGCGGGCACCTCTGGCTGCCCTCTTTGTGGTTCTGGGTCGTTGGAAGGGAGTGAGCCCCCATGTGGGGCATCAAGAGGGGTGTGGAGGTGGGGTGCGGTGGCTCATGTCTGTCATTCCAGCACTCTGGGAGGCCAAGGTGAGAGGATGACCTGAGACGCCGGTTTCAAGACAAGTCTGGGCACCTTGGCGAGACCTCATCTCTACAAGAAGCCAAAAAAATGAACTGAGTGTGATGGAGCATGACTGTCATTCCTGCCACTCAGGAGGTCATGGTGGGAGGATGACAGGAGCCCAAACAGTGGAGGCCATGGTGGCTGAGAGCAGGCCCTACACTCTGGCCTGG
Organism: Carlito syrichta; assembly: GCF_000164805.1. Classification (NCBI taxonomy): domain Eukaryota; kingdom Metazoa; phylum Chordata; class Mammalia; order Primates; family Tarsiidae; genus Carlito; species Carlito syrichta. Next base: position 1,417 of record NW_007237091.1, on the reverse strand, counting down.
GTGACACAGCAGACTCCAACTCAGAATAATAATACCAACCACCACTACCATCACAACTACAGGCTGGGCTCAGGGGAACAGGCTGGCATCACAGCCCTTCAGAGGTGCAGGTGAGTGGACGGTCTGAGGTTGTGAGTTTGACTACAGCCAAGGACATGGGCTGAGACCTTGTCTCGGTCATCAAAAATAAATCCAAAGATTCGCCAGGCATAGTGGCACAGGCCTATGGTTTCAGCCATTTGGGGATCCATGGCAGGAGGATTGCCTGATCCCGGCAGGTGGACACTGCAGTGTCCCTGAGTATGCCCCTGTGCTTCAACCTGGCTAACAGAGTGGTATTCTGACTCCAAATAATAATAATCACCACCACCACCCCTGCCACACAGTACGAGGTGTCAGTCTCAGGGATGAAAGAGGAAAAGTCACTTTCTGGTCTGTTGTTTGAGGTAGGTGTCAAAGGGGCCCCCAGGAATGTCTGTCCAGAGTATATGATCAGGTGTCCCAGAAAGCCTGCCTCAACACTCCATACTTGGGCCCCACAGCAATGACGTATATGAGTCGGAACAGGTGGCCTAGAGCCAGGGTGGCCATCAGGCACAGTGCGATCAAGGCGCTCTGGCAATGCCTCGGCCAGCCCAGAGTCCGGACGCCATGTCTGCCACCTTCGGGCAGGAGGAGGGCCCATTTCTCTCCTGATCACTTCATTTTTCCCCACGCATGCAGACCTTTCCCTGGGGAGCCATGAACGCCCATCTTGATGCATGTGGGAGGCGTCTGTTTGGTGCTGAGTATCTGTCAGATGGGCTGGGGTAGGGCATCACAACATAGCTCCTTGGAACTCAACCTGTGGGGCACAGGAGACCCTCCCACCTCCATCCTTGAGCAATCAGGACTCCAGGGGCCACCATGCATGACCCAATTTTGGGGACCTCTATCCGAGACAAGATCTGGCCACATCGCCTGGGCTGGTCTCCAACCCCTGGGCTCAGGCAGCCTCCCACTTCAGCCTCCCAGGGCGCAGGACTGATGGTTGTGTGCCATGGTGCCCATCCTGGACACCTACATTCTGTTGCAAAGAAATGCCCCTGGATGGGTGCCACTGCGTCCCATGTAGCCAAGACTGTGGGCGACTGCCATGCGTGACTCCAGTGTTTGCATTATGTGGAGTGACAAGGTCTCGTCACGTGGCCCAGGTTGATCTAGAAATCCCAAACTCCAGTGGTCCCTCTCCTCAGTCTCCCAAAGCCACAGCCTGATTGACTGCCGATCCACCATGTTTCAGGAATTCAGGGCCCAAGGCCTCCTTTACAAAGGATCTCTGTCTGTTCATGCTGATCCCAACTCCATACACAAATGGATGCTCTTGATTTTTTCCTTTTTTTCCTTTTTTTCTTTGAGTCAGAGTCTCACTCCATAG
>NW_007237090.1:0-715 GCF_000164805.1 Carlito syrichta | reverse complement strand
AATGGCTGAACCATAGGCCTGTGCCACTATGCCTGGCGAATCTTTGGATTTATTTTTGATGACCGAGACAAGGTCTCAGCCCATGTCCTTGGCTGTAGTCAAACTCACAACCTCAGACCGTCCACTCACCTGCACCTCTGAAGGGCTGTGATGCCAGCCTGTTCCCCTGAGCCCAGCCTGTAGTTGTGATGGTAGTGGTGGTTGGTATTATTATTCTGAGTTGGAGTCTGCTGTGTCACCCAGGCCAGAGTGTAGGGCCTGCTCTCAGCCACCATGGCCTCCACTGTTTGGGCTCCTGTCATCCTCCCACCATGACCTCCTGAGTGGCAGGAATGACAGTCATGCTCCATCACACTCAGTTCATTTTTTTGGCTTCTTGTAGAGATGAGGTCTCGCCAAGGTGCCCAGACTTGTCTTGAAACCGGCGTCTCAGGTCATCCTCTCACCTTGGCCTCCCAGAGTGCTGGAATGACAGACATGAGCCACTGCACCCCACCTCCACACCCCTCTTGATGCCCCACATGGGGGCTCACTCCCTTCCAACGACCCAGAACCACAAAGAGGGCAGCCAGAGGTGCCTGCCGAGCCCTCCCCAGCGTGAGTGCTTGGTGCAGGGTCATGTCTCCAGCAGGGCGCCCACCCCTCCCTCAAAACATTCCCCATGGTGGACCCGCTTTCTCCTCCCAGGGGCTGCCTCAAGGAAAGAAAGGGCGTG
>NW_007237089.1:0-327 GCF_000164805.1 Carlito syrichta | reverse complement strand
GGGTGTCTTGCTGCGGTATAAAGAAGAATTAAGGCTTCTACCTCGTCTCTTGTTTCAGAGATATTTGGCTTGTGGGTATTATGAATAGGTCATTTCAGGACTCCAGCAACATCTGGTGTTGTTGAGAGTTCTAATCGGGTATCTAGTAGCACAAATCCCTTAAGTTCCTGGGGACAATTAAGGCCAGATTCCCGGAAAAAAGTATCATACTGCCGTACTTGGATGTAACTTTGGTCTTAAGATGAACTTGGTAATCCTTAAATTTCCGTTTGTACTTTATTTGTAGAGGGGCCGTGGGCTTTGCAGTTGCCAAATATATAGTATGAA
>NW_007237088.1:0-516 GCF_000164805.1 Carlito syrichta | reverse complement strand
AAGTCACCCACATTCCTTATTCTTTCTTAGGAAAAGTCAGTGCATTTGCCTGTATATGAGGATTTCATTTCCCTAGTTTATTTTCAAAAACCCCAAATCGTGTTTAGCCCTTAGCAAGATACCCTGAAGTTTTAATGGGATGGAGGACAGGTGTAAACCAGATTCCTTATTCTCCTTTAGCAATAGACTGTGCAGTTTTCTGTATCTGAGTACCCCCATTATCCAGATCCCTAATTCCAAAACCTGAATGGTTGTTATCTCTTAGCAAAACGGTCTGTAGGTTTTTCGGTTGGAGGCCTCGTGTAACCAAGATTCCTTATTCTTCCATAGCACCAGGTCGTGTATTGCTCTGTATATGATGACTCCCATTACTGAAATTTCTGCTTCATTGTCAGCAAGACGTCAAGATATTTTCTGGTGACATAGAATTCCAGTTCCTTGGATATTAAGAGAAAAACCCCCATAAAGTTCTTGAGGTATTGGAAACCAAGATTCCGGGTCCTTTTTCAAAAGACA
>NW_007237087.1:0-995 GCF_000164805.1 Carlito syrichta | reverse complement strand
CCCTGCCTTTGCCTCCCAAAAGTCACAGCCCGATTTTCTGCCAATCCACTGTCTTTCGGGAATGTTGGGCTGAAGGCTGGGGCCTTATACCCAAATGATCTCTGTCTGTTCACGATGATCCCAACTCCATATACAAATGGATCCTCTTCTTTTTTTTTTTCCTGTTTTCCTTTTTTTTTTTGAATTGAAGTCTCACTCTGTCGTCCAGACTGGAGTGCAGTGGCTGCTCCCAGCCACTGCAGCCTCGACCTGCTGGACTCTGGTGATCCTTCTGCCTCAGTCTTCCGAGTAGCTGGAATTACAGGCATGCAATACCATGCCCTGCTGATTTTTTGATTTATTGTAGAGATGAGATCTCGCTTGCCCAGGAGGGTCTCAAACCCATGGGTTCAGGCAATCCACTCACCTCAGTCTCCCAAAGATGCAGGATTACAGGCTGAGCCACCGAGCCCGGCTTTTCCTTTTTTTCTTTGAGTTAGAGTCCCACTCCATCGACTAAGCTGGAAAGCGGTGGCTCGCTCCCGGTCACCACAGCCTTGGCACACTGGGCTCCAGCGAGCCTTACCCCTGCCTTCCAGGGAGCCAGAAGGACATGCACACACCACCATGCCCCGTTCATTTGGGATGGACGGTAGAGACAAGGGCTCACTGAGGTGTACGGGAGGGTCTTGGCCTGCAGGCTCAGTCCAGCTACTGGCCTTGTCCTCGCAAAGCACTGGAATGACGAGGCTGAACTCCCAAGCTGGGCCTCGATCCTTTGTTGAAAATGAAACAGAAGACCTGGCAAGGCAGCCCATGCCTGGAATCCCAGCATACTGTGAGTCCGAGGCGGGAGGATGGCTGGAGCCCAAGACCCAAAACCAGCCATGACCATGCAGGGAGTCTCCATCTCCATACCCATCCCAACAGGGGTCTGGGGTCGAGGAGCATGTCGATTCTGGCCATTCTGGAGTCTGAGCTGGGAGGATTGCTGAAGCTTGCAATTTTGAGGCTGG
>NW_007237086.1:0-1014 GCF_000164805.1 Carlito syrichta | reverse complement strand
TTCTCATTTTCATTTGTTTCCAGGTATCTTTTAATCTGTGTTTTGATTCATCATTGACCCAGCAGTTGTTTAGCATCATGCTGTTTAGTGTCCATGTCTTTGTGGGTTTGGGGGGGATCTTGTTGGTGTTAATGTTTATTTTTATTCCACTGTGGTCTGAGAAGATGCATGGTAGAATTTCGGTCATTTTAAAATTTGCTTATACTTGATTTGTGGCCAAATATGTGGTCGATCTTAGAATATGTTCCATGCGGTGATGAGTACAATGTGCATTCTGTGGTCTTTGGATAGAGTGTTCTGTAGATATCGATTAAGTCCATTTGGTCAAGAGTCACATTGAGGTTCTGGTTCTCATTGCTGATTTTTTGTCCTGATGATCTGTCTAGGATTGTGAGTGGGATATTAAAATCCCCAGTTATGATGGTGTTAGAGTCAATATCTTTCTTTAGTTTTCCTAGAAGCTGCTTTATGAAAGTTGACACTCCTATGGTGGGTGCATATTTGTTTAGGATAGATATTTCTTGTTCATGGAGTGAACCTTTTATCATTATGTAGTGGCCCTCTGTATCTTTTTTAATTTTTGAGAGCTTAAATTGTATTTTGTCTGAAATTAGGATCATGACTCCTCCTTTCTTTTGTGTTTCATTCACCTGAAAATTTGTTTCCTATCCTCTTACTTTGAATCTGTGCGCGTCCTTTCTGAGATATGGGTCTCTTGAAGGCAGTATATTGTTGCCTGGTGGTATTTTATCCATTTTGCCATTCTATGTGTTTTCAGTGGTGCATTTAGTCCATTTACATTCAGGCTAATTATTGAAATGTGAGAGTTCGTCCCTATCATAGAGTTCTTGTAGAGTTGTTCTTCCACTTAGTTTTTTGTCTTTCTTTCGTTTTGGGGGTTGGTTCATGTGTATTTTATTCCTTTTCCTGTACTCTTGTGAAGAACGTTGCTCTTTTTTCCTTTTTTTCTGTGTTTAGTACTTTCTTAAGTGTTTCATGTAGAGGTGTTTGGTG
>NW_007237085.1:0-897 GCF_000164805.1 Carlito syrichta | reverse complement strand
CAGGAGGGGAGAGAGTGGGCATCCTTGTCTAGTTCCAGTTTTCAGGGGAATTGGTTCCAATTTTTGTCCATTTAGGAGTATGCTGGCTGTGGGTTTCTCGTAGATGGCTTTTACTATTTTGAGGTATGTTCCCCGTATGCCTAGATGTTCAAGGGTTTTTATCAAGAAGGGGTGCTGGATTTTATCAAAAGCTTTTTCTGCATCTAATGATATGATCATGTGGTTTTTGTTTTGACATCTGTTGATGTATTTAATTACATTTATGGTTTTACGAATGTTGAACCAGCCTTGCATGCCAGGAATGAAGCCTACTTGGTCATGGTGGATGATTTTTGAGATGTATTGCTGAATCCGGTTTGCTAGGATCTTGTTGAGAATTTTAGCATCTATGTTCATCAAAGATATTGGCCTGTAGTTCTCTTTCTTTGTTGGATCTTTACCTGGCTTGGGTATCAATGTGATGTTGGCTTCGTAAAATGATTTGGGGAGAGTTCCATCTTTTTCAATCGCCTGGAATACCTTCAGTAGGATTGGTATCAGCTCCTCCTTAAATGTCTTGTAGAATTCTGCTGGAAAGCCATCTGGACCAGGGCTTTTTTTTGTAGGAAGTTTCCTTATTATGTGGTCGATTTCCTTGATTGTTATTGGTTTATTTAGGGTCTCAATTTCTTCTTGTTCCATCCTAGGTAGGTTGTGTGATGTCAGAAAGTCTTCCATTTCCTTCTGGATTTCAAGTTTGTTTCCATACAAGTGTACGTAGTAGTCTCTAATGATCTTTTGTATTTCTTCAGGGTCAGAGGTGACTTCATCTTTTGTGTTTCTGATCATGCTTATTTGGTTTTTTTCTCGTTTTTTCTTGGTCAGTCTAGCTAGGGGACCATCAATCTTGTTTACCTT
>NW_007237084.1:0-877 GCF_000164805.1 Carlito syrichta | reverse complement strand
TTCCAGCAGAATTCTACGAGACATTAAGGAGGAGCAGATTCCAATCTTTCTGAAGGTATTCCAGGCGATTGAAAAAGATGGAACTCTCCCCAAATCATTTTACGAAGCCAACATCACATTGATACCCAAGCCAGGTAAAGATCCAACAAAGAAAGAGAACTACAGGCCAATATCTTTGATGAACATAGATGCTAAAATTCTCAACAAGATCAGAGCAAACCGGATTCAGCAATACATCTCAAAAATCATCCATCATGACCAAGTAGGCTTCATTCCTGGCATGCAAGGCTGGTTCAATATTCGTAAAACCATAAATGTAATTAAATACATCAACAGATGTCAAAACAAAAACCACATGATCGTATCACTAGATGCAGAAAAAGCTTTTGATAAAATCCAACACCCCTTCTTGATAAAAACCTTTGAACATCTAGGCATACGGGGAACATACCTCAAAATAGTAAAAGCCATCTACGAGAAACCCACAGCCAGCATACTCCTAAATGGACAAAAATTGGAACCAATTCCCCTGAAAACTGGAACTAGACAAGGATGCCCACTCTCTCCCCTCTTGTTCAACATAGTATTGGAAGTCCTGGCTAAAGCAATCAGAGAAGAGGAGGCAATCAGAGGTATTGAAATAGGAAAAGAGGAAGTCAAGTTATCTCTCTATGCAGATGATATGATGGTGTACCTTGAAAACCCAAGAGAATCTGTCAAAGCCCTCCGTACATTGATAAAAGCCTTTGGCAAAATCTCAGGATACAAAATAAATGTACAAAAGACAGTCGCATTTCTCTACACCAATAATAAACAAACAGAAACCCAAATAAAAAACACAGTTCCATTCACAATAGCCACAAAAAAAATGAAACAC
>NW_007237083.1:0-1304 GCF_000164805.1 Carlito syrichta | reverse complement strand
GATCCAGGAACCATGGATTAACTTTCTGTACAAAATCTAGAAAAGAATTTACTTTATCTCTACTTACTTTTACCCCTTTATGTTTCAAAGCTTTACACATAATACGAATATAGGCTCTCCTTTCCTTGGAACACCAGTCCCCCATAACTGTAATAACAAACAACATACACAATATACAGTAATATCTCTACAAAAACTGAATTGCTCTTTTTTTTTCATTAATCAGTATTTTTTATTATGGTTTTGTGGGGTACAGTTAAGGGTTAGGTGTACAATGACGTTTCATTCAGGCACCCTGTAGATAAGAAGTGTATTCCCATCCCCCGACAGATATTTGCTACTGTTATTCCCATCCCCCTCGCCCCCATAGTTTCCCAATACCATCCGTCATTTTCTCATAGTATTGCATTGGATGTTCAAGGTCCATTATATGAGTGAGAACATGTGATATTCGGATTTTTGTTTTTGTGAGAGGTCACTCAGTATTATAGACTCTAGTTCTATCCAGGTTGCAGCGAAATTCATGATTTTGTCCTTTTTTATGGCTGCATAGTATTCCATCGTGTATATGTACCACATTTTTTAATCCAGTCCTCTTTTGATGGGCAGCATGGTTGTTTCCAGGTTCTTGCTATTGTGAACAATGCTGCGATAAACATACGTGTGCAGGTATCTTTTTTATAGAGTGATTTGTGTTCTTCAGGGTATATTCCCAGTAGGGGGATTGCAGGGTCATATGGAAGGTCAATTTTTAGAGCTTTTAGGAATCGCCACACTGCTTTCCACAGAGGTTGCACTAGTTTACACTCCCACCAACAGTGTAGAAGTGTTCCCTTTTCACCACACCCTCTCCAGCAGCTGTTATTTTTTGAGTTGTTGATAATTGCCATTCTGACTGGAGTTAGGTGGTATCTCAGTGTGGTTTTGATTTGCATCTCCCTGATGATTAGTGAGGTTGAGCATTTCTTCATGTGTTTGTTGGCTGCTCGAATGTCTTCTTTTGTGAAGTGTCTGTTCATGTCTTTTGCCCATTTTATAATGGGGTTGTTTGTTTTCTTCTTTTCAGTACGCTTCAGTTCCTTGTAGATCCAGGATGTTAAGCCTTTGTCAGACCTAGAGTTGGCAAAGACTTTTTCCCAGTCTGTAGGCTGTCTCCCTGCTCTCTTGATGGTTTCTTTGGCTTTGCAGAAGCTTGTCAGTTTAATAAGGTCCCATTTGTCTATCTTCTCTCTTAAGTCCTGTGGGTTTCGGGTTTTGTACAGAAATTGGATGCCAGTCCGATTTCCATGAGAGTATTCCTCCTT
>NW_007237082.1:0-773 GCF_000164805.1 Carlito syrichta | reverse complement strand
GGTGTTCCAAGGAAAGGAGAGCCTATATCGTATTATGTGTAAAGCTTGAAACATAAAGGGGTAAAAGTAAGTAGAGATAAAGTAAATTCCTTTCTAGATTTGTACAGAAAGTTAATCCATGGTTCCTGGATCAGGATACTTTAGAATTAGAAACATGGGATGAGGTAGGAAAAAATATGAAAAAATGTTATGATAATCACGGTGCAACTCAGATACCACAAGATTCTTATTCCCTATGGAACATCTTACGGGAAGCATTGGTACTTAATCCTAATTATGGTTCTTTTCCCAAGAGTGATTCGGGATCTGAGGAGGATGAGACAGCTAAAGGAGATAATTCCGGAGACCACTCATCTCCTGGGGATGATGCAGAATTAAATGAGGAAGCAGCTAAGTATAATAATCCTGATTGGCCAGATTTTTCTTTCCCTGTGGTCTATAAAAATAGGGCTATGTTACCATTTAGCGACCAAAGAGTGGAATTGCCAAAGAAATATTTGCTGGGAATTCAAGAGACTATACAAAAGGCTTTAGAATCAGAAGACTCTCTTCACCGTTTTCCTGTTGACATAGAATTTGAACCCCCTAAATGGGAACCTATACCAATGAAATTATTAAAAGACTTAAAGGTTTCTTGTCATGATTATGGCCCAACAGCGCCGTATACACTAGCCTTCTTAGATGGGCTATGTGCTTGGTGGATGACTACGTATGATTGGTTTCAAGTGGCTAAAGGATGTTTGACAGGAGGACAATTTGTGCTATGGAAAATG
>NW_007237081.1:0-1141 GCF_000164805.1 Carlito syrichta | reverse complement strand
CTTGCGCCGGGCGCTTCCCCCAGGGAAACTTCAGAAGGTGACTCCGACTCCCCTCTCTGGTGTTCTGGGTCATCAGAAGGGAGTGGGCCTCGTGTTGGGCTCCCTAGAGTATCATGAAGGGCAGGCATGGGGACTCACATCTGTCATCCCAGTGCTATTGGAGTCAGAGGGGAGTGAATGGCCTGAGCCCCCAGGTGTGAAACCAGCCCGGGCACCTTGGCGAGACCTAATCTCTACCAGAAGCCATGAGCTGAGTGTGGTGGCGTATGCTTGCTGTTCCATCTACACAGGAGTCTTCTGCTCAAGGATCACCGTGGGCCTGCCAGTGGAAACCAATGTGGCCGAGAGCAGGTCCCTGCGCCCTGGCCTGGATGACAGAGTGGGACTCCAACTCAGAATAATAATACCAGCCATCACCACAACAACATGCCAGGCTCAGGGGCTCAGCCTGGCCTCCCAGTCCTTCAGAGGCCCAGGCAAGTGGATGGCCTGAGGCTGCGGGTTTGACACCACTCCAGGATATGGAGTGAGAAATCGTCTCGGCCAGCAAAAATAAATCCAAAATTAGCCATATTCCCGTCTCAGCCATCCTGAGTGCCTGGGGACAGGCAAGAGTCACACAGCCTTACCCGACCTCTGAAAGTTTGAGAGTACCACCCTCCCTTTCCATAGGCGGACCCTGGGAGGAGTGGTCGGATCCACCCTGGTGAACAAGGCGAGCGGAAGCGTGGGCACCCTGGCAGAGACACACAGTTACCCACATGCTCCCCCCAAGTAGGACTAATTGGGTGAATACAGCCGCCCTCTCTGGGGTCCCAGGTCTTTGGAAGGAAGTTGGCCTCATGGTGGAGTCACAAAAGTGGTGTGGAGGCTGGGTATGAGGGCTCATGCCTGTCATCCTAGTGCTCTGGGAGTCTGAGGTGAGAGGATGGTCTGAGGCCCCGCATTTGTCACCAGCCCAGGCATCTTGGCAAGACCTCGTCTCTAAAAGAAGGCAAAAAAATGAACTGAGCATGGTGCCACATGCCTGTTATTTCTTCCAAACGGAAGGCAGCAGCTGGAGGATCATAGGAGCAGAGCAGGTGGAAGCCTTGGTGGCCATAAGCAGTCCCATGTGCTCTGACCTGGGCAACAGAGCAGG
>NW_007237080.1:0-888 GCF_000164805.1 Carlito syrichta | reverse complement strand
CATTCTCAAGCAAACCTTCTGCCCTCATTCCTTTCCTACCCACCCTCCCACATGTGAGGGTCCCCAAACCTGAGCAAATTCCAGCCCCAACCCTCCCTGCTAAATGACTATCCCTGCTTGGATTCAGGAGTTCCCAAGGTTACCTGGCCTGGGACATGCTGACTCTCCTCTCCGAGGTGAGAAATGTGCCTCAGGCAGGCTGATTCTCTGACTTGGTAATGAGGACCCTCCAGGGTCCAGGGACACATCCCCCACCCAGAAACTTACTCCCCCCATTCCCATTTTTCCTGGTTCTAAACCAGGTGCCCTTTGAACACACCACATGCAGTTGAGAATCTGAGTACGATTCTAAAGTTTTGGGAGACAGAGTCTGTCTCTGTGGCCCAGGCTGGAGCCAGGGAGCATGACCATCATTCACCGACACCTTGAAATCGTGGTCTCCAGCGATCCTTCTGCCTCAGTCTCTGGATTGACCAGGACTATGGGCATCTAGATGCCAGACCCCCTGTTTGGGTGGGTGCAGAGATGGGGGCTCACTGCATGGCCAGGGCTGACCTTGGGCTCCTGGGCTCCAGCTATCCTCCCGCCTCAGGCTCCCAGAGCACTGGGATTACAGGCATGGACCACCATGCCAGGCCTTCTGGTTCATTTTTGAAAAAGGATCGAGGCTGGGGTCGGGGACTCAGCCTCATAATCCTAGGGCTTTGAGTGGCCAAAGTCAGCTCCCAGCCAGAGCCCATGGGCCAAGACCCACCCCTGCAAGTCAGTGAGACTTCGTCTATACACTCCATCCCAAATGATCTGGATGTGGTGGTGCAGCTGTCATTCCAACTCCTCAGAAGGCTGGTGAAAGTTTCACTGGAGCCCAGCAGCCTGAGGCTGTCATGG
>NW_007237079.1:0-842 GCF_000164805.1 Carlito syrichta | reverse complement strand
CTAGGTTGTAAGCTAATTAAGTCAGTTGGCTAGCCGAATGGCCACCTAGTTAAGTCAGCAAGGTAAGAGAGCTGGCTAGGCGGATGGCTAGCTAGGTGGCTAACTAGTTAAGCCAGCTGGCTAGCCTGATGGCTATCTAGTTAAGTCAACTAGTTAAGTCAGTTAGTTAGCTGAATGGCTAGCTAGGTCGTTGGCAAGTTAAGCCGGCTGGTTAGCAGGCTAGTCAGGTAGGTGGCCAGCTAGTGAAACCGGCTGGTCAGCTGGCTGAAAAGCAGGGTGACTGGCTAGTTAAGCCGGTTGGCTATTCGACTGTCCAGCCAGCTGGCTCGATATTTAAGTCAGCTGGCTAGCCAGCTGGCCAGTCCACTAGCTAGCTAGCCAGCTGCCTAGCCAGTTTGCCTGCCAGGTAGCTAGCTAGGTAAGCTAACTGGCTAGTCATCTAGCCCACCATGTAGCTAGCTAATTAAGTCAGCTGACTTAACCTCCTCAGCTATTTAAGTCAGTTAGCTAGCCAGCTAGCTACTTAATTCAGCTAGCTAGTTTGCTAGATAGCTAGATAACTCAGCCAGCCAACATACTAGCCAGCTATCTAGCTAGTTAAGTCACCTGACTAGACAGCTAGATAGATTGTTTGCTAGCTAGTTATGTCAGCAAATAGCCAGCTAACTAGTCAGCTAGCTAGTAAACTCAGCTAGCAAATCAACTAGTTACCTAGCTATCTAGTCTGCTAATAACTCAGCTTGCTTGTCAGCTAATTAGTGGGCTCGTTCACTTTCCATCATGTCAGCTAACTAGTCAGCTCCATCCCCTGCCAACCAGTCCGAAAATTAGTTGACTCACTC
>NW_007237078.1:0-1030 GCF_000164805.1 Carlito syrichta | reverse complement strand
TATGTCAGCTAGAAAATTCAGCTGGCTAGTCACCTGGCTAGGTAGGTTGTAAGCTAATTAAGTCAGCTGGCTAGCTGAATGGCCACCTAGTTAAGTCAGCAAGGTAAGAGAGCTGGCTAGGCGGATGGCTAGCTAGGTGGCTAGCTAGTTAAGTCAGCTGGCTAGCCTGATGGCTATCTAGTTGGCAACAAGTTAAGTCAGTTAGTTAGCTGAATGGCTAGCTAGGTGGCTGGCAAGTTAAGCTGGCTGGTTAGCAGGCTGGTCAGGTAGGTGGCCAGCTAGTGAAACCGGCTGACCAGCTGGCTGAAAAGCAGGGTGGCTGGCTAGTTAAGCCGGTTGGCTATTCGACTGTCCAGCCAGCCGGCTCACTATTTAAGCCAGCTGGCTAGCCAGCTGGCCAGCCCACTAGCTATCTAGCCAGCTTGCCTGCCAGGTAATCTAACTGGCTAGTCATCTAGCCCACCATGTAGCTAGCTAATTAAGTCAGCTGACTTAACCTCCTCAGCTATTTAAGTCAGTTAGCTAGCCAGCTAGCTACTTAATTCAGCTATCTAGTCTGCTAGATAGCTAGATAAGTCAGCCAGTCAACATACTAGCCAGCTATCTAGCTAGTTAAGTCACCTGGCTAGACAGCTAGATAGATTGTTTGCTAGCTAGTTATATTAGCAAATAGCCAGCTAGCTAGTCAGCTAGCTAGTAAACTCAACTAGCAAATCAACTAGTTACCTAGCTATCTAGTCCGCTAATAACTCAGCTTGCTTGTCAGCTAATTAGTGGGCTCGCTCGCTTTCCATCATGTCAGCTAACTAGTCAACTCCATCCCCTGCCAACCAGTCCAAAAATTAGTTGACTCACTCGCCATTCAACAGGTCAACTAACTTGTTGGCTTGCTCATAAGCCAACAGAATAGCTATATAGGCACCTTGCTCGTCAGCAGACTAGTTAAGTCAGCTCAACAGTTGGCTTGCTGTCCAGATGACTAGTTAAGGCAGCTCACCCATCAGCTCACTCATCGGCCAAATATTTCAGT
>NW_007237077.1:0-756 GCF_000164805.1 Carlito syrichta | reverse complement strand
CCCTGTGAACACAGCACATGCAGTTGAGAATCTCTGTATGATTCTGATGTTTTTGGAGACAGGGTCTGGCTCTGGAGCCCAGACTGGTGCTCCAGGACATGACCGTCATTAACCACCATCCTCGAAATTGCAGGCCCCGGCAATCCTCCAGCCTCAGACTCTGGCGTGGCTGTGACAACGTGCTCCAGGCAGACCTTGGGCTCCTGCATGCTCTGGGTGGACCTTGGGCTCCTGTGCTCCAGGCAAGCTCCCATCTCCACCTCCCAGAGCTCTGGGATTCCAGGTGTGGGCCTCAGCACCAGGCCTTCTGGTTTGTTTTTGATGAAGGATCAAGGCCCAGTCCAGGGGCTCTGCCTTGTCATCCCAGCATTTTGAGAGGCCGAGGCCAGAAACCAGACCTAGCAAACAGTTCAAGACCAAGGTGAGACCTTGTCACTACCCTCCATCCCAAATAAGTCATGCATGGTGGCGTGTGCCTGTCTTTCCGACTCCTCAGAAGGCTGGGGAAAAGATCCCTGGAGCCCAGCAGGCTGAGGCTGTGGTGGCTGGGAGCAATCTACTGCCCTCCATCATGGTGATGGAGTGAGACTCTGACTCAAAGAAAAACAGGAAAAAAGGAAAAATAAGAACATCCATTTGTGTGTGTAGTGGGGATCATCATGAACACACATAGACCATTTGGGAAGGAGGCCCCAGACTTGGGTCTAGAATTCTTGAAAGACTGAGGATTGGCAGAAAATTGGGCTGTGGATTTGG
>NW_007237076.1:0-608 GCF_000164805.1 Carlito syrichta | reverse complement strand
GGCCAGAAACCAGACCTAGCAAACAGTTCAAGACCAAGGTGAGACCTTGTCACTACCCTCTATCCCAAATAAGTCATGCATGGTGGCATGTACTTGTCTTTCCGACTCCTCAGAAGGCTGGGGAAAAGATCCCTGAAGCCCAGCAGGCTGAGGCTGTGGTGGCTGGGAGCAATCTACTGCCCTCCATCATGGGTGATGGAGTGAGACTCTGACTCAAAGAAAAACAGGAAAAAAGGAAAAATAAGAACATCCATTTGTGTGTGTAGTGGGGATCATCATGAACACACATAGACCATTTGGGAAGAAGCCCCAGGCTTGGGTCTAGAATTCTTGAAAGACTGAGGATTGGCAGAAAATTGGGCTGTGGATTTGGGAGGCCGAGGTGGTGGACCGCTAGAGCCCGGAAGTTTGAGACCAACTGGGCTCTGTAGTGATACCTCATCGCTCCCAGGAATGCACACACAGGAATCGCATGTGCTAGTGCCTGCAGTCCCAGACACAGGATGCAGTCGCCTTCATCCTGGGGCATTCCTTTGCATTGCCCTTGTCAACAGAATGTGTGAGTCCAAGCTAGGCACCATGGGCACACGACCTTCAGCCCTGCATCC
>NW_007237075.1:0-1353 GCF_000164805.1 Carlito syrichta | reverse complement strand
TTTTGATGAAGGATCAAGGCCCAGTCCAGGGGCTCAGCCTTGTCATCCCAGCATTTTGAGAGGCCGAGACCAGAAATCAGAACTAGCAAACAGTTCAAGACCAAGGTGAGACCTTGTCACTACCCTCCATTCCAAATAAGTCATGCATGGTGACATGTGCCTGTCTTCCGACTCCTCAGAAGGCTGGGGAAAAGATCCCTGGAGCCCAGCAGGCTGAGGCTGTGGTGGCTGGGAGCAATCTACTACCCTCCATCATGGGTGATGGAGTGAGACTCTGACTCAAAGAAAAACAGGAAGAAAGGAAAAATAAGAAGAACATCCATTTGTGTGTGTAGTGGGGATCATCATGAACACACATAGACCATTTGGGAAGGAGGCCCCAGCCTTGGGTCTAGAATTGTTGAAAGACTGAGGATTGGCAGAAAATTGGGCTGTGGATTTGGGATGCCAAGGTGGTGGACTGCTAGAGCCCGGAAGTTCGAGACCAACTGGGCTCTGTAGTGATACCTCATCGCTCCCAGGAATGCACACACAGGAATCGCATGTGCTAGTGCCTGTAGTCCCAGACACAGGATGCAGTCGCCTTCGTCCTGGGGCATTCCTTTGCATTGCCCTTGCCAACAGAATGTGTGAGTCCAAGCTAGGCACCATGGCACACGACCTTCAGCCCTATGTCCTGGGAGGCCAAGGAGAGAGGCAGCCTGAGCCCAGGGGTCGGAGACCAGCCCGGGCAATGGGGAAAGACTTTGTCTTGGTGAGAGGTCTCCAAAACTGAGTCAGGCGTGGTGACCCAGGACTCTCGTCTGCTCGGGGGGCCGAGATGAGAAGATCATCTGAGCTCTACAGGTCAAGTCCCTGGGGGCCACGATCATGCCGGTGCACCCCAGCCTGACTGACAGAGACTCAGGCAACAAAAAAGATGCCTCCCAGGTGCATCACGAAGGGCATCCATGGCTCCCCAGGAAAAGGTCGCGGTGGGCAGGGGACAATGGTGTGATCAGGAGAGGAAGGAGTACACACCGGCCCAATGGTGGCAGACCAGGTGACTGGAACCTGGGCTGGCGACTGCATTCCCCATGAGTTTGATTGCTCTGTGCCCAACAATAGTACAGGATTGACATGCCTGGTGGCCACCTTTGAAACCTCCCATGAGCAACAGGCATGATAGTGCCTTTTCCTCTCTCATCGCTGAGCGTGACTCCTCGTGCTGTGTGTCAGAGGTGGTGGTGGTAATGAATATTATTATTTGAAATCAGAATCCCACTTTGTCGCCCAGGTGTGAGCACAGGGGCACGCTCAAGGCTACTGAGGACTCTACTTGGTGGGCTCAGACGATCCTCCAACCTCGGACCC
>NW_007237074.1:0-909 GCF_000164805.1 Carlito syrichta | reverse complement strand
AAGTTGGTTGACTAGTTGGACGATGGTTTAGCTCACTTTACTAGCTCGACGGCTATTTGGCAGACTGGTTACCTGACTTAACTTGTCGGCCTGCATGTGAATCAAAAGGTGATCTGACAACTAGTCGGCTGGAGAGTGCGCCGATTGGTCAGCTGACTTAACTAGTCAGATGGGGAGTGAGCTGACTCATCAGCTGACTTTAGTGAGCTGGCAAGTGAGCCGACTGGTTAGAATACTTAACTATTCGGCCATTGAGTGACCAGACCGGTGAGCCGAATTAACTAGTTGGCTGTCGAGTGAGTCAATGGGGAAGATGTGTTAACTAGTCAGTCTGCGAGAGTGTCATTGGTGAGCTGACTTAACTAGTCGGCTAGTGAGCAAGCAGACTAGATGGCTATCCTGTTGGCCTGCAAACAAGCTGATGTGTTAGCTGAACTTTTGCCTGGCGAGTGAGCCAACTAGTTTGCTGATTGGTTGGCAGGTGAGCAAGCAGAGTAGTGAACTGCCCTGATGGAAAGAGAACGTGGCCACTAGTTAGCTGACCAGCTTGCTGAGTTTCTAGCCCACTTGTTAGCTAAGTAACTAGCTGGCCAGCAGGCCAGCTCTCTTAATTAGCTGACAACTAGCTAGCCAGTGGGCTAGCCAGCAGACTTAACTAGCTACCTACCTAGTCAGTTGACTTACCTAGCTGATGTAACAGGTTAGATAGCTGGCTAGTCAGCTGACTTAACTAGCTGGCTACCTAGATTGAAAGATGGCTAGCCACTTAAATTAACAAACTGACTTTACCAGCTATGCAGCTGGCTAGCCAGCTGACTCAACTAGGTGATTTAACGCATTAGCCAGCTAGCTAGCCAGCTGACTTAACTAGCTGACATCACTAGCTAGCCAGGTGGCTAGCTAGCTTAT
>NW_007237073.1:0-792 GCF_000164805.1 Carlito syrichta | reverse complement strand
TTACAAACTAGTTAAAACAGTTAGCTAACTTGGTAACCAACTTGTTAAATCTGCTAGCTGTCTCTTAGCCAACTAGTTAAGTCAGCTAGCTAAGTAAGCTAGCTAACCAGCTAGCTAGCTAAGTCAGCTAGCTCAGTCAACTGGCTCACTAGTTAGCTAAATATTTAAGTCAGCTACTTAAGTCTGCTACCTAACTACTTACATAATTAGATAATTCAGCTAGTTATTCAGCTAGATAAATAGTTAGCTAGCTATTTAATTCAGATAGTTAAGTGAGCTAGCTAACAAGTTAAGCCAGCCAGTTAAGTCAGCTAGCTAAGTAGTTAAGTCAGCTAGCTAAGTCAGCTAGTTAATTCAGCTTTCTAATTTAGTCAGCTGGCTAAGACAGCTAGCTAGCTTGTGAGCTAATGGGTTAAGTCAGCAGGTGAAGTCAGGTAGTTAGCTAGGTAACTAATGGGTTAAGTCAGCTGGTTGAGTCAGCTAGCTAGCTAGTTAGCAAATGGATTGAGTCAGCTGGATGAGTAGGCTTGCTATTTAGTTAGCTAATGAGTTGATTCAGTTGGATGTGTCAGCTAGCTAGCTAGTGAGCTAAGTCAGCTGGTTGTGTCAGCTAGGTAGCTCATAAGTTAACAAGTTAACTCAGATAATTAAGTCACCTAGGTGGCACATTAGATAATGAGTAAGATGAATAGTTAGCTAGCTGGTTAATTCAGTTAGCTAGGCAGCTAACTATTTAAGTCAGCTTGCTAGCTGATAGCTAGCTAGTTAGCTAAGTATTTAAGTCAGCTGGGG
>NW_007237072.1:0-819 GCF_000164805.1 Carlito syrichta | reverse complement strand
TCTCCTTGAGATTTCACAGTACCTTCCAGAATGATGCAATTTTCACAGAAGGACTAGTGGACTTTCCAAACCAGGTATAAGGCAATAAACAGGCACAGTTGGTACTGCACTGACTCTGCTGTCCTTTTCCTAGAGCAACTATAAGACTTGGCCTGGAATCGTGGCTGAAGCTATGTAGCTCTGTCTATGAACCTGGGAAGAGCTGTCTTGGAGGTGGGCATGTCCAGAGTTCCACATGCTACTAACCTCAGTCAGGCACACAACAGGGCACAAGCACTGGATCACTCCACTGGATTGAGCTTCCACTCTTGCCAACACCCTAGACTCTGAAGGAATGTAAACTCTGGTGCTGGTAGACTGCTATGTGGGGTCTTCAGTGAGAAGGGCGCACTTCCTGGACTTGAGGGGGGGTCACAGATACTGTCAGGACTCATATTACCAGGAGCCAATGTCTGAAACCACAACCAACTACAGTCATCACAGGAGGAGACATATAACACCACCAGCAGGATCCAGCAGAGTCTGACCCAGCCAGCAGAGGCCAGCGCTTGAAGAGGCAGAGAGAAACATGACCACAGTGCCTCCATGAGCCCAGGCCAACCCTACAAGCTGCTCAGAACCAAGACTTGAAATATACAGAAACCCACAGAGGAGAGGAATCCCAGTCTTGTCAGTCACCCACAGCAAAATTCCTCTTCCTCCAGTGCCCCGAAGGAGTACCCTACAACCAGGGAAACTTTTCTGGAATGGTGCTCTGCTCTCTGACCCTACTTCTGCATCTGTGCAGTGAAGATCATTACCTTATTTTGTCCTTTCTCT
>NW_007237071.1:0-425 GCF_000164805.1 Carlito syrichta | reverse complement strand
CAGCTGCTGGAGAGGGTGTGGCGAAAAGGGAACACTTCTACACTGTTGGTGGGAGTGTAAACTAGTGCAAGCTCTGTGGAAACCAGTGTGGCGATTCCTAAAAGCTCTAAACATCAACCTCCTATATGACCCTGCAATACCCCTATTGAGAATATACTCTGAAGAACTCAAATCACTCTATAAAAAAAAGATACCTGCACACGAATGTTTATTGTGTCATTGTTCACAATAGCAAAATCCTGGAACCAACCATGCTGTCCATCAAAGGAGGACTGGATTTTTAAAATGGGCTACATATACACAAAGGAATACTATGCAGTCATAAAAAAGAACAAAATCATTAATTTCCCAGCAACCTGGATGGGGCTAGAGTCTATAATACTAAGTGACCTCTCACAGAAACAAAGATCTGAGTACCACATATT
>NW_007237070.1:0-812 GCF_000164805.1 Carlito syrichta | reverse complement strand
CTGGTAGGTAGTCCCCACAAAATATGGGAGCATATCAAAAGTATCCAGAAACTAACTTGAAAGAGTTTCTAGTGCCCAAAAGAATTTTAATAATTTGAACAATAAAAAATGCAGAGTAGGCTTTTACATAAATTATGAAATATGTAGCAATTAAACTATACTGGTGCTAAGAAATTTAAAAAATGAGAAAAGACAGACATATATTTCAGAAAAAATATACTGCCAATTAACTTACGTTGCTTTTCTGCCTTTCAAGAAGGTGGAGATTAAAACCCCATCCCTTAATGCTAGCATAGTCTTAGGCATATGAAAGATATTCTCAATCTTTTTGGATTTTACTCTGAGATTTTAGATAAGATACAATAAAATCATTATAAAAATAATAAAACTTGCTGTATTAATAATTTTAAATATATGTGAAAAACTGAAATTCTTGTAAAAAGATTTGTTTTATGGAAAATTTCAAAGAACATACTTCTAATTCACGTATTTAGAAAATGACTTGTGTCCTGCTTATAGATGAAAACATATAACCAAACAGATGAAAACACTCAAGTAAAAAATGTAATGTTGAAAACCCAAGAGAATCTGTCAAAAACCTCCTTACACTGATAAAGGCCGTTGGCAAAGTCTCAGGATAAAAAATAAATGTGCAAAAGAAAATCGCATTCCTTTACACCAATAATAAACAAACAAAAACCCAAATAAAAAGCACAATTCCATTCAAAATAGCCACACAAAAAATGAAATACCTTGACATCTTCCTAACCAGAGACGTGAAAGACCTTTACAATGAAAACTACAAAATTCTG
>NW_007237069.1:0-3670 GCF_000164805.1 Carlito syrichta | reverse complement strand
AAGAGCAGAGTTAAATCCAAATATGGCAAGAAGATCTTTTGTCCTGGAACCTGGCTTAGTATTCTGAGGAACATAATAGACTTGGAGTGCCCGATACCCGTTTACAACTTTCAAGAGGACCAGAATGTTGCTCGAGTCTGGAAATATACATATTCTTAATATCCGCATGATAAAGAAAGAGTGCCATACATTTCTTGTGGAATTGGAACCCAAGAATCCTGGTTCCCTTTTCAAAAGACACCCTAAAAATATGGCGACATAAAAGCCCAGAATGCTTATTAAACCTGCTTAAGAGACCTTGTAGATTTGGGCGATTGAGAACTTCAAGATTCGAATTCCCATTCCGTTCTCAGCAAGATGCCCTGATTTTCCTTGTCTATGTGGATTCCAAAACTCTGTATACAAAAATGCAGATGCCCAGATGTTTCCAAAGGACGTGGATTCCATGATACCTGGTTACATTTTAATAATTCGTATTAAATATTTGGCTAATGCAAAACCCTCGGCCCCTCTCCAAATAAAACTACAAACGGACATTTAAGAATTACGAAGTTAATCTTAAGACCAGAATTACATCCAAATACGGCAAGAAGATACTTTTGCTCCGGGAATCTGGCCTTAGTTGTCCCGAGGAACCTAAGGGACTTGTACTACCAGATACCCGTTTACAACTCTCAAGAGGACCAGAATGTTGCTGGAGTCCTGAAATGACTGATTCATAATACCCACAAGCCAAATATCTCCAAACCATGAGACGAGCTCAAAGTACTGATTCTTGTTTATCCCGAAGCAAGACACCCTGAGAATTTTTCGGATGGGGGACTAGTGTATCACAGATTCCTTATTCTTCCTAAGCGAGGGGACGTGTAGGGTCCTGTATATGAGGACTCCCTTTCCCCAGAATCCTGTTTCAAAACCCTGATTCTTGTTTAGCCTTAGCAAGATGACATGCAGCTATTGTGACAGAGGAACCGTGTAAAACAGGTTTCTTATTTCTCCTTAGCAAGATATCGTGTTGATTTTGTATATGAGGACTGCTATTACCTAAGTTGCAGATTCTTAATCCTGATTCTTGTTTAGCCCACATCAGATGACCTGTTTATTTTTAGGACTCAGGACTGCTATAACCCCGATTCTTTTTCTTCCTTTGAAAGTGGTTGTGTAATTTCCTGTATATTAGGACTCTCATTACATAGATCCTGCTTTGAAACTCTGATTATTTGACCTTCCAAGATGGCCTGCTGATTTTTGGGATTGAGGACTCGTGTAACCCGATTCCTTATTCTTTTGTAGCTAAAGGTCATGTAGTTGCCTGAATATAAGGACCCCATTCCCCAGATTCATGCTCGAATACTCCCTGATTCTTGTTTAGCCCATAGCAAGACGACCTGAAGTATTTTGGGGATTGAGGACAGAAGTAACGCAGATTCCTTTCTTACTTAGCAATAGGCAGTGAAGTTTCCTGTATGTAAGGACTCCCATTACCCAGAGTCCTACTTCAAAAACCTGATTCGTGGTTACCTCTTAGGAAGCCAGCCTGTAGTATTTGGGATTGAGGACTCATGTAACCAAGATTCCTCATACTTCCTTTGCAATATGACGTGTACTTTCCTGTATATGACGACTCCCATAACCAGGTTCCTGCTTCACTCTGCAGATTGCCGAGACAGTTCCTGGTGAACGAGAATTCCAGTTGTTTGGATATCAAGAGAAAGACTCCCATAATGTTCTTTGGGAACTGGAATCCCAGATTCCTGGTTCCCCTTCACAAGACCTCCCCAAAATATTGAATCTTCAAAACCCAACATCCCAATGCCAACCTGCCCACCCACAAGAATTTTCTGTAGTTTGAGGACACCTGAATTGAGGGCTTTTGTACCAATATGCCTTTTGATTCTGGGGACATGATTATGGTCGTAGATGTTCCGTGGACACAAAAGGATTTGTAGGGTCAGATTCTTGATTACAACTAACAAGAGGTCAAAGAGTTTCCTGTGGATCTGCAATGACAAGATTTAGCGTATCCACGGATCAAGTAGCTATGAAAAGTGTAGAGACCCAGAAGCCCAGATTTCTGATTAAACCATATCAAGAGGCCCTGTAGATTCTGGTTAATGAGAATGCCTAGAACCGGGTTTCTTTTTCATTCTCAGCAAGATGCCCTGATTATCCCTGTCGATGTGGATTCCAAACTATGTATACAAAAAGATTCCCAGAAGTTTCCTAGGGACGTGGATTCCTTGATTCCTGGTTACCTTTTAAAATACGTACTAAATATTTGCAACTGCAAAACCCTTGTCCCCTCTCAAAATAAAAAGAGAAAGGCAAGGTGAAGGATTACAGGGTTCACCTTAAGACCAGAGTTACATCGAAATATGGCAAGAAGATACATTTTGTCCTGGAACCTGGCCTTAGTTGTTCTGAGGAACCTAAACGGACTTGGAGTGCCCAATACCCGTTTACAACTTTCAAGAGGACCAGAATGTTGCTGGAGTCCTGAAAACACTGATTCGTAATATCCGCATGCTAAATTGCTCCAAAACTTTTGGGGAGCTCGAAGCCCTTTTTCTTGTTTGTCCCATAGCAGACACCCTTTGAATTTATTGGATAGAGGACTCATACAAAAAAGATTCTTTATTCTTCCTTAGTTAGAGATCGTGTAGTGTACTGCATATGAGGACTCTCTTTCCCTAGATTCCTGTTTTGAAACCCTCATTCTTGTTTAGCCCTTACTAAGACGCAATGTAGATTTTTTGATAGAGGAACCGTGTGAAACAGATTTCTTCTTTTTTCTTAGCTAGAGGCCATGTAGTTTCCTGTATATGAGGACGGCTAATTACCCACATACATGTCTCGAATCACTGATTCTTCTTTACCCGACAGCAGGATGCCCTGTAGATTTTTCAGGACTGAGGGCTCGTATAACCCAGATTCCTTATTTTTAACAATTGCTGTGCAGTTGCCTTTATATGAGTACTCCCTTTCCCAGATACATGCGTCGAAACCCTGATTCTTGTTTAGAAATTAGGAAGATGCTGTGTAGTTTATTGGGGATTGAGAACACATATCACCGTGATTCCTTATTCTTTCTTAGGAATAGTCCAGCAGTTGCCTGTATATGAGGATTTAATTTCCTTGGATTATGCTTCAAAAACCCAAAATCGTGTTTAGCCCTTAGCAAGTCACTGTGAAGTTTTTTTGGGGATTGAAGAAACGTGTTAACCAGATTCCTTATTGTTCCTTAGCAATAGATAGTGCAGTTTCCTCTATATGAGTACTCCCATTATCCAGATACCTACTCCCAAAACCTGATAGGTGGTTATCTCTTAGCAAGACGCTCGTAGATTTTTGGGATGGAGGACTCGTGTAACCAAGATTCCTTATTCTTCCGTAGCAACAGGCCGTGTAGTGTTTTGTTTATGAGGACTCCCATTACTGAAATTCCTACTTCATTCTCAGCATGATGCCGAGACATTTCCTGGTGATCTAGATTTCCAGTTAAATGGATATCAAGAGAAATAATCCCATAAACTTGTTGTGGAATTGGAACCCAAGATTCCTGGTTCCCTTTTCAAAAGACACCCTAAAAATAGGGCGACATAGAAGCCCAGATTGCTGATTAAACCTTATCAAGAGACCTTGTAGATTAAGGCGATTGAGAACTCTGAAG
>NW_007237068.1:0-725 GCF_000164805.1 Carlito syrichta | reverse complement strand
TATGACCTTGAGAGAGGCATCTTTTTTATCCCTGGAGTCTCCATTGGACAGGCTGTGACACAGAGGCACGATTGGTGCTCCCGGGCCTCAACCTGCAGGGCTCAGACTGTCCTTGCACCCTGTTTACCAAGCATCCAGGTCTCTGGAGGCCAGCATGCATGACTCGATTTTGGGGCCCTCTCACCGAGACATGCTTAGGCCAAGTCGCCCTGGCTGGTCACTGACCCCTGGGCTCAGGCAGTCTCCCACCTTGGCCTTCCATGGCACGGGGCTCATGGCCATGATCCACAGTGCCCAGCCTGGACTCAAACGTTCTGTTGGTGGGGGCAATGCAAAGGAATGCCTCGGGAAGGAGGTCACTGCATCCCTAGTAGCCAGGATCACGGGAAGCACCATGCGTGATGCCAGTGTTTGTGTTATGGGTAGCAAAAGTTCTCATTGCCTGGCTCAGGCTGGTTTCGAACTCCCGGGCTCAAGTGGTCCCCTGCCCCGGCCTCCCAGGCCAAAGCCCAATTGTCAGCTGATCCATCATTTTTCAGGATCTCTAAGTCCAAGTCTGGGTCATCCTTCCCAAATCATATCTCTCTGTTCACAAAAATCCCAACTCCATACACAAATGGATGCTCTTCTTTTTTATCCTTTTTTCCTTTGTTTCTTTGTGTCAGAGTCTCACTCCATTACCTATGCTGGAGGGCGGCGTCTCACTCTCCACTACTGCAACCTCA
>NW_007237067.1:0-549 GCF_000164805.1 Carlito syrichta | reverse complement strand
TCAGCCTTCCCCCACCCTTGACCTCCTGAAGTGCTTGGATTCCAGTCATGGGCCGCCGTGCCAGGCCTTTTGGTTTCATTTTTCAATGAAGGATCGAGGTTAGGCTCAGGGGCTCAGCCTTCTCATCCCAGCGCTTTGGGAGGCCAAGGCCAGCGGTCAACATGAGCCTGCAGGGCAAGACCCACCTGGCCACCTCGGCAAGACCTCGTCTATCCTCTGTCCCAAATGAGCTGGGCGTAGTGGCATATGCCTGTCATTCCAGCTCCTCGGAAGACTGGGAAAAGGCTCGCTGGAGTTGGGTGGACTGAGGTTGCAGTAGTGGAGAGTGAGACGCCACCCTCCAGCATAGGTAATGGAGTGAGACTCTGACACAAAGAAACAAAGGAAAAAAGGATAAAAAAGAAGAGCATCCATTTGTGTATGGAGTTGGGATTTTTGTGAACAGAGAGATATGATTTGGGAAGGATGATCCAGACTTGGACCTAGAGATCCTGAAAAATGATGGATCAGCTGACAATTGGGCTTTGGCCTGGGAGGCCGGGGCAGGGG
>NW_007237066.1:1903-2606 GCF_000164805.1 Carlito syrichta | reverse complement strand
CTGACTTAACTTGTCAATGGGCAAGTGAGCCGAGTCATCAGCTGAATTAACTAGTTCAACAACGAGAGAGCTGATTGTCACCTGAGTTAAATAGTCGTCCAGTAGGCAAGTCGAATGGTCAACTGGCTTAACTAGTCGGCCAAAGTGGGAGATGACGGGTCAGCTGAATCTAGTCAGCTGGCAAGTGAGCCAATTGGTCAGACTTAACTAGTCGGATGGTGAGTGAGCCAACCAATGAGCGGACTTAACTAGTCGGCTGACGAGTGAGCCAACACATGAGCTGCCTTAAATATTCGGCCAGTGAGTGAGCTGGCCTGTGAGCTGACTTAACTAGTTGGCTGGCTCGCCAGCCAACTAGTTCACTGACCTGTTGGCCTGTGAGCGAGTGACAAGTTAGTTGACATGTTGGCTGGCGAGTGAGCCGACTAGTTTGCTGACCGGTTGGTAGGCGAGTGAGCCAAATATTTAGCTGAGCTGTCGGAAATTGAGTGAGCCCACTAGTTAGCTGACCAGCTAGCCTAGTGGCTAGCCGACTAGTTAGCCAAGTGACTAGCTGGTTTGCTAACTGATTTAACTAGCTAGCTGACTAGCTAGCTAGCTAGCTGATATAACTAGCTAGCAAACAAGTTATCTAACTGCCTAGCAAGCTGACTTAACAAACTAGCTAACTGGATAGCAAGCTGGCTAGCTGACTTAATTATCT
>NW_007237066.1:0-1057 GCF_000164805.1 Carlito syrichta | reverse complement strand
TGGGTAGCTAGTCAGTTTTCTAACTAGTTAAGTCTCCTAATTAATTCAACTTGCTGGCCAGTTGGTTGGCTAGGTAGTTAGGTGTTTAAGTCAGTTGGCAAGCCAGTGGGCTATATAGGTAAGTAGCTAGTTAAACCCGTTGGCTAACCATTAGGCTATCTAGTTATATTAGCTAGGTAAGTCAGCTGGCTATTCAGCTGTCTAGCTAGGTAGATAGCTTGGTAAGTTTGATGGCTAGTCAGCTGACGACTTCATTATGTCAACTAGATAAATTAGCTGGCTAGGCTGCTGGCTAGCTAGGTAGCTAGGCAATTAAGTCAGCTGTCTCTCCAGCTGGTCAGCTAGTTTATTCAGCTGGCTAGCCAGCTGGGTAGCTAGTTAAGTCAGCACGTTAATCAGTTGTCAAGCCAGCTGGTTAGCTAGTTAAAAAGCTAGTTAAGTCAGATGGGCAGCCATTTGGCTCGCTAGATATTTCAGCTACTTAAGTCAGCTGACTAGCTAGGAAGCTAGCTAGTTAAGTCAGCTAGATATATCAGCAAGCTAGTTAATTAAGTCACCTAGTTATTTCAACTAGATATATGATAGCTATCTAGGTAGCTAGCAAGTTAAATCAGCTGGTTATGTCAGCTGGCTAGGTAGGTAACTCCCTAGTTAACTCAGCTAGTTAAGTCAGCAGCCTAGCTAGTTAAGTCAGTTAGTTCATTCAGCTGGCCAGCCAGCTGCCTTAAATGATAGCTAGATAGATAAGTCTGCTGGCTAGCCAGCTGGCTACTTATTTACATCAGCTAGTTAAATCAGATGGCAAGCCAGGGTGATGCATAGGAAGTTATCTAGATAAGTAAGATGGCAAGCCACCTGCCTATCTAGTGATGTCAACTAGTTAAGTCAGCTGGAAAGCCAGCTCACTAAGGAGTTGTCACCTAGTTGAATCAGCTGGATAGCCAGCTGCTTAGCTGGTTAAGTCAGCTAGCTAATTATAGTGGCTAGCCAACTGGCTAGCAATGTAGTCAGCTAGTTAAGTCAGCTGTCTAGCCAGCTCTCTAGCTTGCTACATCAT
>NW_007237065.1:0-1170 GCF_000164805.1 Carlito syrichta | reverse complement strand
TAACTCGCTAGGCTGCTGATTTAACTAGCTGAATTAATTATGTAGCAACCAACCTATCCAGCTGACATAACTAGATGATTTAACTAGCTAGGTACCTAGCTAGCTATCATATAGCTAATTGATTTAACTATGTGATTTAACTAGTTAGTTTGCTGTCATATCTAGCTGACTTAACTAGCTAGCTTCCTAGCTAGTCAGCTGACTTAAGTAGCTGAAATATCTAGCGAGCCAAATGGCTGCCCATCTGACATAACTAGCTTTTTAACTAGCTAACCTGCTGGCTTGACAACTGATTAACATGCTGACTTAACTAGCTACCCAGCTGGCTAGCCAGCTGAGTAAACTATTTGACCAGCTGGAGAGCCAGCTGACTTAATTGCCTAGCTGCCGAGCTAGCCAGCAGCCTAGTCAGCTAATTTATCTAGTTGACATAATGAAGTAGTCAGCTGACTAGCCATCAAACTTACCAAGCTATCTACCTAGTTAGACAGCTGAATAGCCAGCTGACTTAACTAGCTAATATAACTAGATAGACTAATGGTTAGCCAACGGTTTTAACTAGCTACCTACCTATATAGACCAATGGCTTGCCAGCTGACTTAAACACCTAACTACCTAGCCAACCAACTGGCCAGCAAGTTGACTTAATTAGGTGACTTAACTAGATAGAAAGCTGACTAGCCAACTGACTTAACTTGATAGCTACCCTCATAGACCGCTGGCTAGCCAGCTGATTTACCTAAGTGACTTAACCAGTTAGCCTGCTGATTAACTAGCTGACTTAGCTAGCTAGCTACCTAATGATTCAGCTGAGTTAACTTGCTGATTTAACTAGATAGCTACCTATCTAGCAAGGTGGCTGGTCAGCTGACTTTAACTATCTGACTTAATTAGCTAGCCAGCTGGATGGCCAGCTGACTAACCAGTTAGCAAGCTAGCACAAGTAGTTGACTAAACTAGTTAGCCAGCTGGCTACCCAAGCTGGCTATTTAATCCAGTTGGCTAGCCATGTGACCAGTCCACTAAGTAGCTACCCGGCTGCCTAGCCAGCTAGCCAGACAGGCAGCTAGCAAGTTAAGACAGTTGGCTAGCCATCTAGCCAACCAGGTTACTAACTAGTTAAGTCAGCTGAATGACCAGGTAGCCAGCCAACTATCTCATCAGCTAGTT
>NW_007237064.1:0-5797 GCF_000164805.1 Carlito syrichta | reverse complement strand
TAAGTCAGCTGGCTAGACAGCTGACTAGCAAGTAAGTCACCTAGTTAATTCAGCTGGATATGCAGGTGGCTAGTTATATAGCAAGCTAGTTAATTCACCGGGCTGAAGAGCAGGCCAGCTAATTAAGACAGCTAGTTAAATCAGCTGTCTAGCAAACTGGCTGACTAGATAGTGATCAATTAGGCCAGTTGGCTAGCCAGCTGGCTAGCTGGTTATGTCAACTAGTTAAATCAGTTGGCTATCCAGGTGGCTAGAGAGGTAGAAAGCTAGTTAAGTCAGTTGGCTAGCCACCTGGATATCTAATTAAGTCAGCTATTGCAGTCACCTGGCTGGCCAGCTGCCTAGCTAATTAATCAGCTAATTAAGTAAGCTGGCTAACCAGCTGGCTAGCTATTTAAGACACCTCGTTAAGTCAATTGGCTAGGCAACTCGCTAGCTAGTTAAAAAGCTAGTAAAATCAGATGGCTAGACAACTGACTAGCTAGTTATTTCAAATGGTCAAGTCAGCTTGCTATCTAGGTAGATAGCTAGTTAAGTCAGCTAGTTATATCAGCTAGCTAGCTAGTTAAGTCAGCTAGTTAAGTCACCTAGTTAGGTATTAGCTAGCTAGGTAGCTAGATAGTTATTTCAGCTAGCAAAGTCAACTAGGTAGCTGGATAGCTAGCTAATTAAGACAGTTAGTGAAGTCAGCTGGCTAGCCAGTTGCCTTGCTGGGTAGCTAGCTTGTTATGTCAGCTGGTTAACCAGCAGGCTAGCTACTTAATTCACCAGTTAAGTCAGTTTGTTAGCCAACTGTTCAGCTAGTTAGCTTGGTATATAAGTCAGCTGGCAAACCAGCGAGTTACATAAGTAGATAGCTATTTAAGACAGCTGGTTATTCCCTGTGTAGCAAGTGGTGTCTGCTAGTTAAGTCAGCTGGCTAGTCAGCTGGCTATCTAGTTATATCAGCTAGTTGATTCAGCTGGCTAGTTAAGTCTTCTGGTTAAGTCAGCTACCTATGTAGTTGTCAACTACGTAATTCAGCTAGTTAAGTCTGCTTTATAATTAAGTCAGCTGGTTAAGACAGCTATCTAGCTAGTTAACTAATGGATTGTCAGTAGGTTGAGTCAGGTAGTTAGCTAGTTAACTAACTGGTTAAGTCAGCTGATTGAGTCAGCTAGCTAGCTAGTTAGCAAATAGGTTGAGTCAGCTGGTTGAGTAGGCTAGCTAGCTAGTTAGCTAACGAGTTAAATCAGCTGCTTTAGCCACCTAGGAAGCTCATTAGCTAACGAGTTAAGACTGATGACTAACTCAGCTAGCTAGCACGTTAGATAACGAGTAGGTTAACTCTTTAGCAATCATGTTAAGAAACCTAGCTAGTTAGGCAGCTAATTATTTAAGTGAGCTTGTTAGCTAGGAAGCTAGCTAGTTAGCTAACTGTTTAAATCAGCTGGCTAGCGAGGTAGTGATCTAGTTAGCTAACTAATTAAGTCAGCTGTCTAGCTAGTAGCTAGCTAGTTAATTAACCTAATAAAGTCAGCTGGCTAGCCAGCTGGCTAGCTAGGTAGTGAGGTAGATAAGTCATTTGGCCAGCCACCTGGCTAGTTGGTGAATTCAGCTAGTTAAGAGAGCTGGCTACCCAACTGGCAAGGTAGGTGGCTAGGTAGATAAGTCAGCTAGATAGCCACCTGGCTAGCTAGTGATGCCTTCGAGTTGTCAGTTGGCTAGCAAACTGGTTAACTGGCTAAGTCAGCTAGTTTAGTTGGCTGTCTGGGTAAGTATCTAGCTAGATAAGTCAGCTTGCAAGCCAGCAGGCTGACTGTTCAAGTCAGCTAGTTAAGTCAGCTAGCCAGCCTTCTGGCTCGGTAGGTAGCTAGCTAGTTATGTGAGCTGCCAATACAGCTTGCTAGCTTAAGTTAGGTATGTAAGTCAGTTGTCTAACCAGCTTGCTAGATAGGTTAAGTCTGCTGGTTAAGTCAGCTGGAAACCAGTGGGCTACCTAGTTAAGTCAGCTCATTAAGTCAGTTGGCTATCCAATTCGTTAGTTAGTTAAAAAGCTAGTTAATGCAGATGGCTATCCATCAGGCCAGCTAGTTATTTCAGCTAGATATGTCAGCAGGTTAGCTAGGAAGCTAGCTATATATGTCAGCCAGTTATGTCAGCTAGCTATCTAGTTAAATTAACTAGTTATGTCAGCTGGCTAGCTAGATAGCTAGCTAGGTAGCTAGTTAGTTAAGACAAGTAGTTAAGCCAGCTAACTAGGTAGCTAGCTGGTTAAGTCAGCTAGTGAAGTCAGTTTGCTAACTAGTTAACTCATCAAGCTAAGTCAGGTGGCTAGCCAGTTGACTCTGTGGGTAGCTAGCTAGTTAAGTCAGCTGGCTAGCCAGTTAACCTCCTAGTTAAGTAACCTAATTAAGTCATTCCACTAGCCAGCTGGTTAGGTATGTAGCTAAGTAGTTAAGTCAGCTGGCAATCCAGCACATACATAGGTAGTTAGCTAGTTAACTTGGCTGTCTATTCAACTGGCTAGCTAGGTAGCTAGGCAGTTAGGTCAACCTTCTAGCCAGCTTGCTAGCTACTTAAGTCACTTAGTTAAGTCAGCTGGCTAGACAGCTGGCTAGCTCGGTAGCTAGATAGTTAAGTCAGCTGTCTAGCCCTCTGGGTAGCTAGGTAAAGCCACCTAGTTAAGTCAGCTCAATATCCAGCTGGCTAGCTAGGAAGCTTGTTACTTAAGTCAGCTGGCTAGTCAACTCTACATATTTATGTCACCTAGTTAAGTCATCTGGCTAGCCAGCTGGCTAGCTATATAGCAAGCAAATTAATTCAGCTGTCTGGCAAGCAGGTCAGCTATTTAAGTCAGCTAGTTAAGTCAGCTGTCTTGCCAACTGGGTAGCTATGTAGCGGGCTTAAGTCAGTTGGCTAGCAAGCAGGCTAGCAAATTACATCAGTCACTTAAGTCTGCTGACTAGCCTGCTAGCTAGCTAGGTAGAGAGCTAGTTAAGTTAGCTGGGTAGCCAACTAGGTAACTAGTTAAGTCTGCTAGTTGTTCCAACTGGCTAGCTGGTTAAGTCAACTAGTTAAGTCAGCTGGCTAGCCAGCTGGATAACTAGGAACCAACACAGTTAATTCAGCTGACTTGCCAGCTGGCTAATTGTTTAAGTCAGCTAGTTAATTCATCTGGATTCCCAGCTGGCTAGCTAGGTAGCTAGCTAGTAAAGTCTGCTGGCTAGGCAGCTGTCTAGCTAGTTAAGTCACCCAGTTATGTCAGCTCTCTAGCTAGCTGATTAACTAGGAAGCTAAGTAGTTAATTCGGCAGGCAAGCCAGCAGTATATGTCAGTAGCTAGCTAGTTAAGTCAGTTTGCTAGCCACCTAACTAGCTGGAGATGTCAGCTTGTTAAGTCAGCGGGCTAGCCTGCTGTCTAAGTTGTTATGTCAGATATTTGAGTCAACTGGCTAGCTGGATAAGTCAGCTAGTTAATTAGTTCAGTTAACTAGTCGGCCAACTAGTTGGCAGACTAGATTGTTCAACAAACAAGGAGGAAACAAGTTAACCTTGCTAACTAGTGGGCCAACTCATTAGTCAGATAGCCCAGCTAGGTAATCAGTCAAGTAGTCAGCCAACGTGTTAAACAAGCTAAGTAGTCTGCCTACTCAGCCAAAAATTTAAGTCTCCTAGCTAACTCGTTAACCAACAAGTTAAGACAGCTAGTTAACTCGTTTACTGTGGGGTTCCAGCCCCTGCATGTTTTGGCGAGTCCCTTGGAATATGTGGTGGCATCAGCGAATGTGTAGAAACATATTAAAAGAAAGAAAGATGGAAGGATAGATATAAAGAGGAAGAAACAGAAAGAAAGTGGACAACTGTTCAGTTAAATGAGCAGAAGCAATTTATTGAAAGTTACAGCAGGTATTTTCCCCCAAATTTTAGACAGTCTCACAATTCTTTCATGTGAATACAACGCCAGGTGCAGGAGGAGCATCCCCCACCCGCCAGATGTTTTCTCAGGTATGAGGAAGGACAAACCCCAAGATTGTCTTATTGTTCCCTTTGCTGGTTAGTGCTCTTCAAAAGCAGTGCAACAATCCCTACTGGCCTAATGATGTTCTGATAATCAATAACTTCTAAAGCTCACTCAGTACCCATGTTGATTAGCTTAAACTTTGTTACTTTTCTATTCTATGCTAATACTACTTACACAATGCTACAGAAGCTCTTAATTATAGCTTAAGACAATTCCTAAAGAATTTAGCCCACTCCAAATATCATGCTGGGCTCTATAGGATATGGCCCAGCCCAAGGTTCATGGTGTGCCACTTTTTGGAACAATAGACTGCAATCTCTTAACAAAATGGCTATTCTAAAGTCCTATATATCTATCCTAATTTCTATGAAAGTTTCTAATTCCTGATCCTAATATATAAAGCTGATCATCAGCAACAAAGCTTCTAAAAATAAAACCCAAATATAAACTGTAAATTTACTAAGGCCAAAACCACAATAGTAGAAAATGGAGACAATGAAATTTCTAAAGTTAACTGTATTCTTATTAAACCTCAAAATATCATGATTGATCATGCTTGAACTAACATGATTCCCTGACATTAGCATGACCTATTCTACAATACTGTCTATGAATAAAATAAATTCAAATTCTATAATGGTAGAAAAACTGGTAAGCCAGTTGACTTAATTAGCTAGCTACCTATCTAGCAAGGTGACTAGCCAGCTGAATTTTCTAGCTGATTTAACCAGCTAGTCAGCTAGCTTGCAAGCTGACTTAACTAGCTAGCTACCAGCTAGTCATTGGATAGCCACTTGAATTAACTAGCAGAATTAACCAACTAGCCAGGTGACTAGCCTGCTGACTCAACTAGTTGACTGAACTCATTAGCCAGCTGGCTAGCCAGTTGATTTAAGTAGTTGACGTCACTAGCTAACCAGATGTCTAGCCAGATGACTTAACTAGTTAACTACATACGTATCCCACATGCTTGTCAGCTGATTTAACAATCTAGCTACCTAGGTATCCAGCTGACTAGCGAGCTGACATAACTAGGTGACCTAACTAGCTAACCAGCTGGCTAGCCAGCTGACTTAATGAGTTAGCTACCCAGCTAGGCAGCTGGCTAGCCAGCTGACTTAACTAGCTGAGTTTAGCTAGCCAGCTGACTTTACTAGCTGAAATAACTAGCTAGCTAGCTAGCTAGCTGACTTATCCAGCTGACTTAACTAGACAGCTAGCTGACATAACTTGCTGACTTAACTTGCTTGCTACCTATCTATCCAGCTTTCTTAACTAGCTGAAATAACTATCTAACCAGTTGTCTAGTCAAATGACTTAATAGCTTTTTAACGATCTAGCAAGTTGGCTAGCCAACTGACTCAATGAGGTGACTTAACTAGGTAGCTGACTGGTTACCAAGCTGACTAGCTAGGTGATTAAAGAGCTAGGTAGCTCGCCAATCAGGTGATAATCTAGCTGAATTAACTAGTAATCCAGCTGGCTAGCCAGCTGACATAACTAGCTCTCTACCTCTCCAGCACCTGGAAAGCCAGCTGACTTAGCTAACTGACATAATTAGCTAACCAGCTGGCTAGCAAACTGTCTTAACTAGGTCACTACCTGTCATAACTAGTTGTCTTTACTAGCTGGCCTGCTTTCTAGCCAGCTGTATTAAACTAGCTTGCTACATACCTCACCATCTGGCTATCCAGCTGATTAACTAGGTGACATATCTAGCTAGCCAGCTGTCTTGCCAGCTGTATACATATCAAGCTACCTAACTATCCAGTGGGGCTAGTCAGCTGACGTAACA
>NW_007237063.1:0-541 GCF_000164805.1 Carlito syrichta | reverse complement strand
GTACCTAAAACATATATGTATGCATCATGTTTGTGTTATAGGTATGTGTATCTGTATATGTACATTTGCACATAAAGGTTTTAGAATAATTATGATTGTAAAGGCGAATATGGATGCAACTGCCACACAGATCAGGAATCAGGACACCAAATCTCCTCCTACGTTGCTCTCTGATCATAATGGCCTCCCTCTAACCCAGTCTCCCAATCATTTCAGCATCTATTACCTTTTCAATACTTCTTTAGTGTAAAAATTTAAATGGAAATTTTTAATATAGAAAATTCCAAACATTTAAAAGAAAACAGAGTAATATAATGATCACTATGGACCCATTGCTCAGCTTCAACAGTCATCAACATTCTATCATTTTTCATCTGCAAGTTCACCCACTCACTAGTCTCTAGTCAATTACCAGAATTAATTTTTAATTTTCTTAAGACCAATCTAAAAAAATATATACTTTTAAAGTCAATCATTATGGGGCTTTCAATTTTTTACTTAAAATTTGTAGTAGAAAATCTGCTGCATTTTACCAGATGCC
>NW_007237062.1:0-3675 GCF_000164805.1 Carlito syrichta | reverse complement strand
ATGCCAAGAGACACGTGTGAGTCACCCGGCCATCCCGCACCCCAATGTTTTGAGAGCCACACACTCCCTTTCCCGAATTCAGACACTGGAAGGAGCGGGAAGATCCACACTGGGGAAGGAGGCTGGTGGAGGGTTGGGTGCCATGGCAGAGACATAGCCCCGGGGATGGTTCGGCAGATGACTACAGCCACCCTCTCCAGGGTCCTGATCATATGAAGGGAGCAGGTCTTACGGTGGTGTCCCAAGAGGAGTGTGGAGTCTGGGTGCGTGGCTCATGCCTGTCATCCCAGTGATCTGGGAGGTGGAGGCCAGAGGATGTCCTGAAACCCGGGTTCTAGAGGATGACCTGAGGCCCAGGCAACTTGGTGAAACCTCATCGTTACCAGAAACCAAAAAAATGAGCCGAGTGTGGTGCCACACGCCATTCATTCCAGCCATACAGAAGTCAGTGTCAGGAGGATCACTGGAGTCCAGTCGGTGGAGGCTGTGATGACCATGGATAGTCCCATGTTCTCTGGCCTAGGCAATAGAGTGATTCCGACTTAGAATATTAATACCAACCACCACAACCACAGGTCAGGCTCAGGGACTCAGCCTGACATCCCGACCTTTGGATGCCCAGGTGAGTGGATGGCCTGAACCTGTGGGTTTGACACCATCTCGGGACCTGAGATGAGACCTCCTCTCAGCCATCAAAAATAAATCCAAATATTAGCTGGTCGTGGAGGTGCAAGAATGTCGTTCCAGTCACTCGGTGGGCCGAGGCAGTTGGATTGCCTGAGCCAGGTTGGTGGAGCTCATGACGGATGTGAGTGTACCTCTGTGCTCCAGACTGGGCAACAGAGTGGGATTCTGACTCCAAATATATTCAGCAACACCACCACCACCCCTGCTACACAGTGTGAGGAATCACCCTCCGATGGGAGAGGAAAAGTCACTTTCCAGCCTGTCGTTTGTGGGAGGTTTCAAAGGTGGCCACTGGCCTGATCCATCTCGCATCTTCAGCCATGCACCCCAGAAGGCTTGCCTCCACCCTCCACACTTGTGCCCCATGGCAAAGACGTATGTGAGCTCACAGAGCAGATGGCCCTGAGTTAGAGCAGCCATTGGGCACAGAGTGATCAAGGCGGTCCAGCAACACCAGCCCAGGTTTGTGTCACCTGTTCTAGCACAGTTGGATGGGGGTAGGGCCTCTTCCTCTCCCAATTGCCCAGTCGTCCCCTGCCTATGCATAATTTTCCGTGGGGAGACATGGAATTCCCTCTTGACGCTTGTGGGAGGTACCGTTTTTGTCACTGGAATCTCCGTCATGTGGTCTGGGATGCAGCAGCATGTTTATGGCTCCCCGGACCTCAATCTGTGGGGTTCAGGTAGTACTCCTGCCTCAGCCCACGAGCAGCTGGTACCCCAGGGACCACCACGCCTGACACGACATTGAGGACCTCTCACCGAGAGTTGATCTGGCCATGTCTGCTGGGTTAGTCTCTGACTTCTGGGTTCAGGCAACCTCCCACCTCTGCCTCCCAGGGTGCAGGGGTGATCGACATGAGCCACGGTGGTCAGCCAGGACTTGCACATTCTGTCAGCGGTGGTAATGCAATGGAATGCCCCAGGAGGAAGTCCACTGCATCCTGTATAGCCAGGACCGTGGGCTCCACCACACACAACTCCAGTTTTTGTGTTCTGGGGAGCAACAAGGTCTCACTACGTGGTCCAGGCTGGTCTTGAACTCCCGGGATCCAGTGGTCCCCCGCCTCAGCCTCCCAAAGCCACAGCCCGATTGTGCTATCCACCATCTTTTGGGAATTCTGTGCCCAAGGCTGCTATCTTCTTTCCAAATGATCTCTATCTGTTCACTATGATCTCCAACTCCATGCACAAATGGATGCTCTACTTTTTTTCCTTTTTTTCTTTGAGTCAGAGTCTCACTCTGTTGCCCAGGCTTTAGGGTGGTGGCTCCCTCCCAGCCACCGCATTCTCAGCCCACTGAGCTCTGGCAAGACTTTCCCCAGCCTTCTGAGGAGTCATAATAACAGGCACGTGCCACCATGCCCAGATCATTGGGATGAAGGGAGGAGATGAGTTCTCACCAAGTTGCCTGTGCAGGTCTCAGCCCACAAGCTTGGGGCGGCTGCTGACCTTGGCCTCCCAAATCGCTGGGATGACAAGGCTGAGCCCCTGACCCTGGCCTCGATCCTTCATTGAAAACATACCAGAAAGCCTGGTGTGGCATCCCACGCATGGAGACCCAGTGCTCTAGGAGGCCGAGGTGGAAGGATGACTGGAGCCCAGGAGCCCATGTCCAGCCTGAGCCATGCAGCAAGACCATGTCTCCACACCCATCCAAACTAGGTGTCTGGGGTCGAGGTGCCCATTGTCCCAGCACCACCAGGACTTCCACAAACACAGGCCAGGCTCAGGAGCTCAGCCTGGCATCCTGGCCTTTTGGAGACCCAGACAAGTGGACGACCTGAACCTGCAGGTTCATCAATAGCCATTGACTCGTGGTGAGACATTATCTCGACCATCAAAAATAAATCCAAAGATTAACCAGACGTGGTGGCACAGGCCTGTGGTTCCAGCCACTTGGTGGGCCAAGGTGGGAAGATCGCCAGAGCTGGGCAGATGGAGTCCTCAGTGGCCATGAACATGCCCCTGTGCTCCAGCCTGGGCAACAGAGAGGGATTCCAACTCTAAATAATAATCAGCACCACCACTGCTCAAAGCGAGTGCTGCCATGGGGGGGAAGATTGAAGCTGGAATCTACCCATCTTGTGGGACCCTCATATTTGGGGGTGTAGAGGAGGAACTACAGAGGGAAGACTGTTGGCAAGAGAATGGATTTCTTTGTTGATTTAAATTTTCTTTCTTTCTTTCTTTCTTTTCCCCTCGTTCTCTTTTGTGTCCTCACTAGGTACCCCTGGCAGCTCTCAAACTGCCAAACTTGGGCCTTCCTCTTGGCCTCTAAAACTACAGCAATCACAGACTTTCAATTTGGTTGACATCCTGTTCTTCCTGCCTGGTACTGAGCCCTGGGCCTGAGGTGATCCTCCCACCAAGGCCTGCCCTCACTGAAAATTTTCTGAGTTTGACTTGGGGTTGAGGTATGGGCTTGCAATGGTGTCCAGCCTGGTCACAGCACATGGGCTCTGGCAATCTTCCCATCTCAGCCACCCCGACTACTGAAAAGACAGGTGTGAGTTGCCCGGCCGCCCCCCCATGAAAGTTTGAGAGTCACACCCTCCCTTTCCCAGACACGACCCCTGGATTAGCAAGTGGATCCGTATGGGGATCGAGGCTGGCAGAGGGGTGGGTGTCCCGTGGAGATACAGTCCTGCACCAGGCCCTCCCCTGGTGTGGGATCTGCTCTCGAATCCGTATGCCTTCTCCATGGTCTCGGGTCATCTGAAGCGAGTGGGTCTCATGGTGGGTTCCTGAGAGGGGTGTGAAGGCTGGAAGGTGGGGGCTCACACATGTCATCCTGGTGCTTGGGAGGCCTTATTGCCCAGGTTCGAGACCAGCCTGAGCACCATGACAAGATCTCATTTCTACAAGAAGCCAAAAATATGAGCCGATCATGGTGGTGCACGCCTGTTTTTTTGGCCACTTTTGAGGCTGCAGTGGGAGGATTGTTGGAACCCAACTGGTGGTGGTTGTGTTGGCTGAGAAAGGTCC
>NW_007237061.1:0-773 GCF_000164805.1 Carlito syrichta | reverse complement strand
CAAGCTTGGGGCGGCTGCTGACCTTGGCTCCCAAATCGCTGGGATGACAAGGCTGAGCCCCTGACCCTGGCCTCGATCTTTCATTGAAAACATACCAGAAAGCCTGGTGTGGCATCTTACGCATGGAGACCCAGTGCTCTAGGAGGCCGAGATGGAAGGATGACTGGAGTCCAGGAGCCCATGTCCAGCGTGAGCCATGCAGCAAGACCATGTCTCCACACCCATCCAAACTAGGTGTCTGGGGTCGAGGTGCCCATTGTCCCAGCACCACCAGGACTTCCACAAACACAGGCCAGGCTCAGGAGCTCAGCCTGGCATCCTGGCCTTTTGGAGACCCAGACAAGTGGACGACCTGAACCTGCAGGTTCATCAATAGCCATTGACTCGTGGTGAGACATTATCTCGACCATCAAAAATAAATCCAAAGATTAACCAGACGTGGTGGCACAGGCCTGTGGTTCCAGCCACTTGGTGGGCCAAGGTGGGAAGATCGCCAGAGCTGGGCAGATGGAGTCCTCAGTGGCCATGAACATGCCCCTGTGCTCCAGCCTGGGCAACAGAGAGGGATTCCAACTCTAAATAATAATCAGCACCACCACTGCTCAAAGCGAGTGCTGCCATGGGGGGGAAGATTGAAGCTGGAATCTACCCATCTTGTGGGACCCTCATATTTGGGGGTGTAGAGGAGGAACTACAGAGGGAAGACTGTTGGCAAGAGAATGGATTTCTTTGTTGATTTAAATTTTCTTTCTTTCTTTCTTTCTTTTCCCCTC
>NW_007237060.1:0-657 GCF_000164805.1 Carlito syrichta | reverse complement strand
GGACCAGGCACTGGTGTATCTATCACAGAGGCAAGTCTGTAAGGGGGGCACCCCTCACAGAGGAGGGGATGTCACTGGGATACCCATCACTGAGGATCGATAATCACTGTGACATGCAGAACTGAAGAGGGCCTGTCATTGGTGCATCCATTATTGTGGAGGGCCATTCACTGTCACACCTTCACATAGGAGGACTAATCACTGGGGCAATATTTAAGCAGAAGAGTCAATCACTGGTGCATCAATCACAAAAGATACTCAGTCACTGGGGCACCAATAATGGAGTATGGATAGTCACTGTGTCACTCATTATGAAAGGGACTCAGTCACAGTGTCAAAGATTACAGAAGTGAGTCTTTTACTGGATAACTATCACTGTGGAGGAATTGTCAATGGGTCACCCATAACAGAAGAGGCACAGTCTCTGGTGCCACCATTATAGAGGAGGCTCAGTCACTGGAAAACCAATCACAGGAGAGGGTTAATAATTGGGTCATCCTTCACAGAGGAGGTCCAGATAGCAGGACACATACTATAGAGGAGATTTAGTCACTGGAGCCAACCTCACAGAGGAAAGCCTGCCAATCAGTCACCCTCCGCAAAGGAGGTTTCATCATTGGGACAGACATCACAGAAGAGGATAAATCATTGGGGCAC
>NW_007237059.1:0-587 GCF_000164805.1 Carlito syrichta | reverse complement strand
TAATCACAGTGGAACCCATCATGTAGGAAGGCCAGTTACTGAAACATGAAGCACACAGAAGAACTAGTCACTGTGGCACAGATTATGAAGAAGACCCAATTATAAAATCTCCCATCATACTGGAAGGACAGTCAATAGGGCATCCATTTTGGAGGAGGCCCATTAAGTGGGAAATTCTTCACAGTGAAAGATTTGCCATTGGGTCAACCATTATCAGGGAGTATCAATCACTGGGAGGTACAGCAACTGAGGCACCCATAATGGAAGAGAGTTAGTCATTGGAACACCAATCCACTCATTGGGGGCACTGAGAAGAGATAACTCATCAAAAAGGAGGGCAGACACCAGGGCACCTGTCATAGAGGAGTGCCAGGCACTGAGGTACATATTACAGA
This sequence comes from Carlito syrichta, assembly GCF_000164805.1. NCBI lineage: Eukaryota > Metazoa > Chordata > Mammalia > Primates > Tarsiidae > Carlito > Carlito syrichta. The sequence goes on along the minus strand of NW_007237059.1, from coordinate 192 downwards.
GGAGTGCCAGGGACTGGAGCATCCATCACAAAGAACTGCCAGTCATGGAGGCACATATTATCAAGGAATGCCAGGCAATGGTGCATTGATCACAGAATTAGGCTGTTTACTGAGGCACAAATCAAAGAGGAGAATCAAATCACTGAGGCACCCATCACAAAGGAAGACCAATCACTGGGGTACCCATAACAG
>NW_007237058.1:0-2617 GCF_000164805.1 Carlito syrichta | reverse complement strand
GGGAATTCCCACACCAATGTGGGGACAGGAACTAGGGGGCATTGTTGCTGCAAGGTGCCGAGCATGGTAGACCATCCCATGTGAGGGATGTGAGGGGAAAGAACTGAGGCAGATGGTTGCAGGAGAATTCTTCGTTCATTCTTCTTCTTCATCTTTCTTCTTCTATCTTTCTTTCTATCTTTCTTTCTTATCTTTCCTCACTAGGTTGCCCAGGCTGATCTCGAACCACCCACCTCGGGTCATCGTCTCGACCTGGTCCTCCCTAACTGCGGCTATCACAGGCTTTCAATTTGGTCAACATACTGGTATTCCTACCTGGTCTTGAAGTATGGGCTGGAGGCTATCTGCCTGCCGAGGCCTGCCCTCACCCAAGGTTTTCTGTGTTTTGCTTGCGGTCTAGGTAGGGGCTTGCTATCATGTCCAGACTGGTCTTGAGATCCCGGGCTATGGCCATCTTCCCATCTTAGACTCCCCACATGACAAGGAGACAACCATGAGTTTCCTGGCTGTCCATGGCCTTCCTGAAGGTTTGAAAGTCACGCCCTCCCTTTCCCCGAGGCAGCCTCTGGGAGGAGCAACCGGGTCTACCCTGGGGAACAGACAGGTGGTGGTGAGGGCATGCCTGCAGAAACACGCCCCTGCCTGCAGAAACACGCCCCTGCTCCAGGCGCCCCCCCAGGGCAGTTTGAAAAGCGACTCCAGATGCCCTCTCTGGGTCCCGGGTCGTCGGAAGGGAGCTGGTGTTGCGTTTGGACTCCAAGATGTTGTGGAGGCTGGGCACAGGGGCTCATGCCTGTCATCTGGGCACTCTGGGAGGCTGAGGTGAGAGGATGGCCCGAGCCCCCAGGTTCAAGTCCAGCCTGGGCACCTTGGAGAGACCTCATCTCTACAAGAAGCCAAAAAATGAACTGAGCGTGTTGGTGCATGTCTGTTGTTCCATACACTCAGGAGGCCATGGAGGAAGTATCGCTGGGGTCCCACCAGTGGAGGTCGAAGTGGCCAAGAGCAAGCCTCTGCGCTCTGGCCTGGGTGATGGAGTGGGACTCTGACTCAGAATAATACCCACCACCACCATCACCATAAGTACAGGCTGGGCTCAGGGGCTCAGCCTAGGATCCTGACCTTTCATGCCCTAGCGATTAGATGACCTGAGGCTGTGGGTTCAACAGCAGCCTGAGACATGGGGCAAGACCTCATCTCCGTCATCAAATATAAATTCAAAGATTCGCTGAGCATGGTTGTGCAGGCCGTTGTTTCAGCCAATTGGGGTCCAAGGAAGTAGAATCACCTGAGCCCAGCAGTTTGAGTCCACGGAGACAGTGACCATACCCTGCACTCTGACTGGGGGGACAGAGTGGGATTCTGACTCCAAATAATAATAATCACCACCATCACCACCACAAACCCTGCCACCCAGCATGAGAAGACACCGTCAGGAATGGGAGAGGAAAAGGCACTTTCTGGCCTGTCGCTCTCCAGAGGTTTCAAAGGTGGCTACTGGTCACGTCCATCCCATGCCTTCGGCCACGTATCCCAGAAGGCCTGCCTCCATTGTGCACACTCGTGTTCCATGGCAAAGATGCGTGTAAGCTCATGGAAGAGACAGCCCCAAGCTCATGTGGCCATCCGGCACAGAGAGTTTAAGGTGGTCCTGCAATGCCACAGTCAGCCCAAATTCCAATCGCCCTGTCTGCCACCTTCAGTAGGGGGTAGGGCTCATTCCTCTACTGATCTCCTTATCATCCCCCGTCCACGTGGACCTTTCCTTTGGGGATCCGTGGAAGCCCATTGTATGCATGTTGGGGGCATCTTATTTCTTGCTGGAGACTCCATCAGCCGGTCTGGGGCACAGTGACATGATCGTGACTGCCGGGGCTTTGAAGTGAGGGGCTCAGGCAGTTCTCACACTGTGACCTCGAACAGCTGGGATCCGGGGAAAACCATGCCAGACACGATTTTGGGGACCTCTTGCCAATATGATATCTGGCCATTTCACCCGGGCTGGTCTCTGACCCCTGGGCTCAGGTATCCTGCCACCTCAGACTCCCACGGCCTGGGCTGGATGCTGTATGCCACAGTGCCTGGCCTGGTCTTGCATGTACTGTCGGCAGGGGCAATGCCTCAGCCACTATAGAGGCTGAGGTAGGAGGATTGACAGGGCCCACGATTTTGATGCTGGTGGGGAAAGACGTTCGTGTCCCTGGGCCCCAGCCCGGGCCACAGAGCCAGATTCTGTCTCCAAAAACATGAGAATTGTACACAGCTTCTCAATTGCACGTGGTGTGTTCACAAGGCGACTGGCTTTAGAGCCAGGAAAAATGAGTTGGGGGAAGAAATGTCCCCAGGTGAGGGATGTGTTGCTGACTTTTCTTGGCAGAAGGTCCTCGTTGCTGAGTTGGAGTGTCTGCCTGCCTGAGAATATTTCACACCTCGAAGAGGAGAGCCAGCAGGAACCTGGTCAGGGAGTGTGGGAACTCCCACAACAAAGCAGGGGCAACCATTTGGGGTGGGTTGGGGTTGAAAGGTGTCGAACTTGGGGGAACATCACATGTGGGGAGGTGGGGGGAAGGACTGAATGGAGAAAATTTGCAGGAGAATGGATTTCTTTCCTTCCTTC
>NW_007237057.1:0-772 GCF_000164805.1 Carlito syrichta | reverse complement strand
GGGTGCCTAGTGACTAGTTTTCCTCTATGATGGGTGTCCCAGTGAGTGACTTTCTTCTTTGATGGATGTACCATTGACTGACCCTCGTCTGTTATTACTGTCCAGTATCTAGTCCTCTTCTATGATTGGAGTCTACCTTTTTCTTCTGTGATGAATGTCCCAGCATTTGACTCTTCTTTGTCATGTGTGCTTCAGTGACTGTTCGTCCTCCTTTATGTTTGGTGCCTTTGACCAGTCGTCCTCTGTGACCTGTGCTCTTCTTCTATGTAATTCATGCCCCAGTGACTGGCCCTCATCTGTGATCAGTGTCTCAGTGATTGGCCCTTCTATTCAAGGGTGCCCCATTGACTAGTCCTCCTCTGGGATGGATGCATCAGTGTATGGCCCTCCTCGGTGATGAGTGCTTCAATTTTTGGTCCTATTCTGAGATGGGTGCCTCAGTGACTGGCTGTCCTTTCTGATGGATGCCTAATTGACAATCCTTCCTTTGTGATGGGTGCCCCAGTGATGGGATCTCCTTCTATTGAGTGCTCCCAATGATTTTCTCTCCTTTGAGATGGGGAGCCTCAGTGACTGGCCATTCTCTGTGATATTTTCCTTAGTAACCATGACTTTTGTGTCATGGGTATCATAGTGACTAGCCTACCTCTAAAATAAGTAGCACAGTGAATTTTCTACTTCTGTGATGGATGGTCTAGTGACTGGCCCTCTTCTGTGATTTGATGTCTCAAAAACATACCCTATGTGATAGTGCCACAGTGACACTGACTCC
>NW_007237056.1:0-810 GCF_000164805.1 Carlito syrichta | reverse complement strand
ATGATTGTTCCAGAAATGGCTCTCAACTCTGATTGGTGTTCCAGTGAGTTACATTCTTGTGATGGCTTCCCTAGTGCCTGGCCCTCCCCTATAATATGTGCCCCAGTGACTGTACTCCTCTGTAATGTGTGCTACAGTGACTGGCTCTCCTCTGTGATGGATGCTGCAGTAATTAGTCATCCTCTGTCATCCATGCCCCAGCGATAGTCCTTCATCCATAATGAATGTCCCCAGGACTATCCTTCCTCTGTCCTGTGTACCGCAATGTCTGTCTCTCATTTTTTGTGGTTGTCCTTGTGACTGCCTCTACATTGTGAAGCACTGGTTCTACCCAGTGAAGAGGCCTCCTTCTTAATGTGTTCCCCTGTGACATTCCTTCCTCCATTATGGGTGCCACAACAACTAGCCCTCCTCCATTATAAGTGCACCAATGTCTGTACCTTCTCTGCTATTGGTGCCCCAGTGACTGATTCTCCTCCATTATGGTTGACCCAGTGGCTAGCTCTGCTCTGTGTTGGGTGCCTCGCTTAGTGTCCCTCTTCCATTATGGGTGCATCCAGGACTGTGCTTTCTTTATTATTGGTACACCAGTGATTGGCCCCCCTCCATACTGATTGCCCTAGTGAATAGCCCTCCTCTGTGATGGATGTCCATTTTCATAGACCTTCTCCATAATGGGCGCCCAATGTGGGTGGCTGTTCTTTGTGGTAGCTGTCCCAAATTCTGAGCCTCTTCCATAATATGTGCCCCAATGACTGGTCCTCTCTTGTGAATGATGCCCAAGTGACTGACCTTCATATATGATGAATG
>NW_007237055.1:0-647 GCF_000164805.1 Carlito syrichta | reverse complement strand
CTAGCTACCTACCTAGCTAGACAGCTTGATAGCTAGCTGACTTTACCTGCTGACATAACTAGATAGCCTGATGGCTAGCCAGCACACTTAACTAGGTACCTACCTACATAGACCTCTGGCTTGCCAACTAATTAACTACCTAACTACCTAGCTGACAAGCTGGTCAACGTGCTACCTTAACTGCATGACTTAACTAGCTAGGAAGCTGGCTAGCCATCTGATTTAACAAGCTAGGTATCCTGCTAGGTAGCTGGCTAACCAGCTGACTAAACTAACTGACTTAAATAACTAGATACCTAGCTAAACAGCTGACTTAACTAGCTGATTTAACTAGCTAGCTACCTAGATAGCCAGCTGGCAGGGAATCTGACTTAACTAGCTGACTTAACTAGCTAGCCAGCCGGCTGGCCTGCTGACTTAACTAGCTGACTTAACTAGCAAGCCAGCTGCCAGGCAGCTGAATTTACTAACTGACTTAACGAGTTAGACAGCTGGCTAGCCAGCTGACTTAACTAGCTAGCTACCTAGTTAGCCAACTGGGAAGCCAGCTGATTAACTAGCTGACTTAAATAACTAGCCAGCTGGCTATCCAGATGCTTTAACTAGTTTGCTACCTCGCTAACCGTCTGGCTAGCCAGCTGATATAA
>NW_007237054.1:0-1063 GCF_000164805.1 Carlito syrichta | reverse complement strand
GTTAGTTAATTCAGCTGGCTAGCCAGCTATCTAGTTAGTTAAAAAGCTAGTTAAGTCAGCTGGGTAGACAACTGGCTCACTAGTTAAGTCATCTAGTCGAGTCAACTGGCTAGCGAGCTGGTTAGCTGGTTAAGACAACAAGTTAAGTCAGCTGGTTAGCAAGCTGGCTACCTAGGTAGCAAGCTAGTTAAGTCAGCTAGCTAGCAAGTGGGATAGTTAGTTAAGTCAGCTAGTTAATTCAATTGGCCTCCCAGCTGGCTAGCTAGGTAGCTACCTAGTTAAGTCAGAATGCTAGAGTCTTGGCTAGCTGGTAAAGAGAGTTAGTTAATTCAGCTGGCCATCCAGCTGCCTAGATAAATAAGTAAGCTGGCCAGCCAGCTGGCAAGCTGCTTAAGTCAGCTAGATAAATCAGCTGGCCAGGCAACTGGCTAGCTAGGTACCTAGTTAGTTAAGTCAGCTAGTTATGTCAACTGGATAGCTAGGTAGCTAGCTAGTTAAGTCAGTTAGTTAAGTCAGATGGCTAGCCACCTTGCTAACTAGTTAAGTCAGCTAGTTGAGTCCAGCATGTTAGCCAGTTGGCTAGCACGTTAAGTCAACTAGTTTATTCAGCTGGCTTCCCAAATGGCTAACTAGGTAGCAAGCTAGTTAAATCAGCTGGCTAAACAGCTGGTTCGCTGGTTAAGTCAGCCCGTTAATTCAGCTGCCCAGCCAGCACTCTAGCTACTTAAATCAGCTAGTTAAATCAGCTGGCAAGCCAGTTGTCTAGCAGGATATGTAAGCTAGTTAACTCATCAGTGCAGCCAGTTGGCTGACTAGGTAGTTAGTTAGTGAAGTCAGCTAGTTAAGTCATCTGGCTAGCTATGTAGCTAGCTAGTTAAGTCATTTAGTTAAGTCAGCAGTCTAGCCAGCTGCAAAGGGGGATAGCTAGCTAGTTAAATCAGCTGGCTAGCCACGGAGTTAATTCAGCTCACTGGCCAGCATGTTACCTACGTAGTTAGGTAGATAATTCAGCTGGCAAGCCTGTGGGGTATGTAGGTAGGTAGCTAGTTATGTGAGCTGGCTA
>NW_007237053.1:2185-2629 GCF_000164805.1 Carlito syrichta | reverse complement strand
CTGGCCAGCATGTTACCTACGTAGTTAGGTAGATAATTCAGCTGGCAAGCCTGTGGGGTATGTAGGTAGGTAGCTAGTTATGTGAGCTGGCTAACCATGAGGCTATCAAGTTATGTCACCTAGTTAAGTACCTGGCTATCCAGCTGTCTAGCTAGGTAGCTAGCTAGTTAAGTCTGTTCGGTAGACAGCTGGCTACTTTGTTAAGTCAGCTAGATAGGCAGCTGGCTTGCTACGTAGCTGGGCAATGAATTCAGCTGGCTAGCCTGCTGGCAAGCTAGTTAAGTCAGCTAGTTTAGTCATCTCGCTAGCCAGCTGGCTAGTTAGTTAACTCAGGTCATTAAGTCAGTTGTCTCGACAACTGGCTAGCTATTAAAAAGCTTGTTACTTCAGCTGGGTAGACAACTGGCTGGCTAGTTATTTCAGCTAGTTAAGTCAGCTGGATAG
>NW_007237053.1:0-841 GCF_000164805.1 Carlito syrichta | reverse complement strand
GATAGTTAGCTAGGATGCTAGCTAGTTACTTCAGCTATTAAAGTCAGCTGGTTTGCTATGTAACTAGATAGTTAAGTCAGCTAGTTATGTCAGCTGGCAATCTAGTTAAGTCAGGTAGTTAAGTCAGCTGGCTAGCCACTTGCCTAGCTGAGTAGCTAGGTAGTTAAGTCAGCTGGATAGCTAGCTGGCTAGGTAGTTAAGTCACCAAGTTAATTCAGCTCCCTAACCAGGTGGGTAGTTAGAAAGTTAGGTAGTTAAATGAGCTGGCAAGCAAGTGGAATATGTAGGTAGGTAACTAATCAAGTCAGCTGGCTATCCAGCTGGCTAACTAGGTAGCTATGCAGTTATGTAAGCCTGCTAGCCAACTGGCTAGTTAGTTAAGTAACCTAATTAAGTCAGTTGTCTATACAGCTGGTTAGCTAGGTAGCTAGCTAGTTATGTCACCTGTCCAGCCACCTGGCTAGCTAGTTAAATCACATAGTTAAGTCAGCTGTATACCCAGCTGGATATCTATATAGCAAGTTAATTAATTCAGCTTACTAGCAAGCAGCCAGTTATTTAAATCAGCTAGATAAGTCAGCTGACTAGCCAGGTGTCTAGCTAGGTATTGAACTAGTTAAGTCAGTTGACTAGCCAGCTGGCTATCTATTTAAGTCACCTAGTTAATTCCTCTGGCTTCCCAGCTTGCTAGCTAGGTAGCTAGCTAGCTAACTAAGCTGGCTAGCCCCCAGGCTAGCTAGTGTTGTCAGCTAGTTATGTCAGCTCGCTAGCCAGCTGGATAAATTGTTATGTCAGCTAGTTGGGTCAGCTGGCTAAATAGCTGGCTAGCTGATTAAGTCAG
>NW_007237052.1:2154-5344 GCF_000164805.1 Carlito syrichta | reverse complement strand
TAGTGAGTTGACTTAACTAGGTGACCTAACTAGTTACCCAGCTGACTAGCCAGCTGAATTAACTAGTTAGCTAGCCAGCTAGCCAGCGCTAGCCAGTTGATTTAACTAGCTGACTTAACTAGCTAGCCAGTTAACTTAACTAGCTGACATAACTAGCTAGCTACCTAGTTAGACAGCTGACTTTACAAGCTGAAATAACTAGCTAGATACCTAGCTAACTATCTAGCTAGCCAGCTGACTTACCTAGCTGACTTAACTAGCCATCTAGCTGACATAACTAGCTGACTTAACTAACTGGCTACCTAGCTAGCCAGCTGACTTAACTAGCTGAAATAACTAGCTAGCAAGCTGTCTAGCCAAATGACATAACTAACTTTTTAACTAGATAGCAAGCTGTCTAGCCAACTGACTTAACGAGGTGACTTAACTAGCTAGCCAACTGGTTAGCCAGCTGACTAGGCTAGTTGATTAATGAGCTAGGTAGCTGGCCAGACAGGTGACTAAACTAGCTAAATAAACTAGTAATCCAGCTGCTTAGCCAGCTGACATATCTAGCTCTCTACCTCTCCAGCCACCTGGTTAGCCAGCTCACTTAACTAGCTGACTTAATTAGCTAGCCAGCTGGCTAGTAAACTGACTTAACTAGGTCATTACCTGGTCATAACTATCTGTCTTTACTAGAAGCCTGCTTTCTAGCCAGTTGAATTAACTAGCTTGCTACATAGCTAGTCATCTGGCTATCCAGCTGAATTAACAAGGTGACATATTTAGCTAGCCAGCTTTCTAGCCAGCTGAGTAATTATCAAGCTATCTAGCTATCCAGTGGGCTTGTCAGCTTACTTAACTAGGGGACTTAAACTATCTAGCCAGCTGGCTACACAGCTGGCATAACTTGCTAGCTACCTAGCTAGCAAGCTGGCTAACAAGCTGACTTAACTAACTGACTTAACTAGCTATCCAGGTGGCTAGCCAGCTGACTTAATTGCCCAGCTACCTAGCTAGACAACAGGCTAGCCAGTTGACAACTAGCTGACTTAATAAGTAACCATCTGGCTAGCCAGCAGACTTAATTAGCTAGCTACCTAGCTAGACAGCTGTATAGCCAGCTGACTTAACTAGCTGACATAAATAGACCCCTGATGGCTAGCCAGTTGACTTAACTAGTTACCTGCCTACATAGCCCACTGGCTTGCTAGCTGACTTAACTACCTAACTACCTAGCTAACCTGTTGGCCAGCGAGCTGACTTAACTAGGTGACAAATATCTAGCCAGCTGGCCAACCAGCTGATTTTACCAGGTAGCTACCTAGTTAGCTTGCTCAATATCTAACGTGCTAGCTAGGTTTCTTAATTATCTGACTTAACTCATTAACTAAAAAGCTACCTAGCTGACTCAACCAGCTTTCTTAACTCCTTACATAACTAGTTAGTTATCTGACTCATCCAGCTGACTTAATCCTTCAGTTAACTTGCTAACTACCTGATTCAACCTGCTGACTTAACACGTTAGATAAATAGCAAGCTAGCTGTTTTAACCAGCTGACTAAGAAAGAAAGATTACTTAACTAGCTGACTTTGCTAGCAGACTGATCTACTTAGCCAGCTGACTTAACTGGTTGACTTAACCAGTTATCTAGCTGACTTAACTACTTGAATTTGTTAGATAGCTAACTATTTAACCAGGTGAATAACTAGCTGATTTAACTAATTAGCTAACTAGTTATGTAGCAGACTCAAGTCAGTCGTTGGGTGAGCCGAATTGTCAGCTGACTTAACTAGTCGGCCGGCAAGTAAGCCGATTTTTCAGCTGATTTAACTAGTCGGCCAGCAAGTGAGCTGACCTGTCAGCTGACTTAACTAATCGGCCGGCGAGTGAGCTGACTGGTCAGCTGAATTTAGTTGGCTGGCAAGTGAGTCACAGCACAGAAGACTAAACTAGTCAAATGGCGATTGAGCTGACTGGTGAGCCGAGTTAACTAGTCGGCCTACAAGTGAGCCGTCTTAATGATGAGCTGTCTTAGCTAGTTGAACGGCGAGTGAGTTAACCAGTGAGCTGACTTAACTTTTCGTCTGTTGAGGAAGCTACTAGTTAGCTGATCTGTTGGCCTGCAAGCGAGCTGACAAGTTAGTTGACCTGTTGGCTGGTGAGAAAGCCTACTAGTTTGCTGACCAATGGCACATGAGTGAGGTGACTAGTTAGCTGACCTGATGGAATGCAAGCGATCCCACTAGTTAGCTGACCAGCTAGCTGAGTTGCTAGCTGACTAGTTAGGTAAGTAACCAGCTGATTTGCTAGCTGACTTAACTAGCTAGCTGACTAGCTAGCTGGTCATCTAGCTGACATAACTAGCTAGCAAACAAGCTATCTAGCTATCTAACTAGCTGACTTAATTAGCTTGTTAACAGGTTAGTAAGCTGGCTAGCTGATGTAACTATCTAGCTGAATAGCTAGCTTACTTGCTAGCTGACTTAACTAGCTAGCTGACTTGCAACCTGACTAGCTAGCTGACTTAACTAGGTAGCTGAATAGATAGCTGACTTGCTAGCTGACTTAACTAGCTAATGCTAGATAGCTGACTTAACTAGCTGACTAGCTAGTTGACTGGCTAGCTGGCTATCCAGCTGACATAAATAACTTGCTACCTGGTTGGCGAGTCAGCTAGCCAGCTGTCTTAACTAGCTAGCTACCTGACTGACTAGCTGGCTAGGCAGCCGGCTAGCTTGCTAGCAGGCTGACCAAATGGATAGCCAGCTGGCTTAAAAAGCCAGTCAGATGACTACACAGTTGGATTGCCAGCCAGTTTAACTAGACAGTCACCCTGCTGGTCAGCTGGCTAGCCAGCTGGCTTAAATAGCTGGCTACCTAACTGACCAGCCTGCTAACCAGCTGGCTTACCTTGCCAGCCACCTAGCTAGCCAGTCTGCTATCTAGATGACTTAACTAGGTGACTTAACTAGATAGCCATATGGCTAGCCAACCGGCTTATCTAGTTAGACACCTAGCTAGCCAGCATGCAAGTCAGCTCACTTAACTCACTGACTTAACTAGACTACCAGCCGCCTAGCCAGCTGACTTAATTGGCTAGCTACATAGCTAGACAAATGACTAGCCACTCGAATTAACTAACTGACTTAGTCAGCTAACCAGCTGACTAGCCAGCTGACTCAACTACGTGACTTAACTCATTAA
>NW_007237052.1:0-749 GCF_000164805.1 Carlito syrichta | reverse complement strand
CAACTGGCTTAACTAGCTGACTTAATTAGCTAGATTGCTGGCTAGACAACTGACTTAACTAGCTCACTACCTAGCTAGCCAGCTGGTTAGTCAGCTGACATAAGTAGCTGACTTAAACAGTTGGCTTGCTTGCTAGTCAACTGAATTAACTAGCTTGCTATATAGCTAGCCAGCTGGCTAGCAAGCTGACTTGACTAGTCGACTTAACTATCTAGCCAGCTGTCTAGCCAGCTGATGTAATTAGCAAGCTACCTAGCTAGCCAGTTGGCTAGCCAACTGACTTAACTAGGTGATTTAACTAGATAGCCAGCAGCCTAGACAGCTCGCTTATCTAGCTACCTAACTAGCCAGCAGTTGCACCAACTGACTTAATTAGGTGACTTAACTAGCTATCCAGCTGGCTAGCAGGCTGACTTAACTGCCTAGGTACCTACTTGCAGCTGGATATCCAGCTGACTTAACTATCTAGCTACCTACATAACCTTTTGGCTTGCCAGCTTACTTACCTACTTAGCTACCTAACTAACAAGCTGGCTAGTGAGCTGACTTAACTAAGTTAATTAACGAGCTAGTTAACTTGCAAGCCAGCTGACTTAACTAGCTAGGTATCCAGCTAGGCAGCTGGCTCACCAGCTGACATAACTCAATGACTTAACTAGCTAGCAAGCTGACTTAACTAGTTGACTTAACCAGTTAGCTACCTAGCTAGTCAGCTGGCTTAACTAGCTAGCTTAACTAGATAGCTACCT
>NW_007237051.1:1681-6206 GCF_000164805.1 Carlito syrichta | reverse complement strand
CCAGTCACCCTGTTGGTCAACTGGCTAGCCAGCCGGCTTAACTAGCTGGCCACCTACCTGACAAGCTTGATAACCTGCCGGCTTAACTTGCCAGCCACCTAGCTAGTAGGTCAGCTAACCATCTGACTTATCTAGCTGACTTAAATAGTTGGCCTGCTTTCTAGCCAGTTGAACTAAAAGGCTTGCTACATAGCTAGTCAGCTGGCTATCCAGCTGAATTTCTAGGTGACTTATCTAGCTAGCCTGCTGTCTAGCCAGTTGACTTAAAAAGCAAGCTACATAGGTAGCCAACGGGCTAGTCAGCTGACTTTGTCATTTAAGTATCTAGCCAGCTGGCTAGAGAGTTGACATAACTAGGTAGCTACCAAGTTGGCATGCTGACTTGCCAGCTGACTTAATTAGCTAAATTAACTAGCTAGTCAGCTGACTAGCAAGCTGACATAATTGTCTAGCTACCTAGCAAGCCAACAGGCTAGCCAGCTGACTTAACTAGCTGACTTAAAGAAGTAGCCAGCTGGATAGCCCACACACTGAACTCCTAGCTACCTAGCTAGACACCTGGATAGCCAACTGACTAAACTAGCTGCCATAACTAGACGCCTTATGGCTAGCCAGCAGACTTAACTAGCTACTTACCTACATAGCCTGCTGACTTGGCAGCTGACTTTACCTAACTACTAGCTAACCTGCATGCAATCAGCTGACTTAACTAGTTGACTTAACTAGCTAGCCAGCTGTCTAGCCAATTGACTTAACTAACTGAATTAACTAGTCAGCCTGCTGACTTTAACTGACTTAACTAGCTAGCTATAAAGCTATCCAGCTTATTTAACTAGCTGTTTTACCTAGCTAGCTCCCTAGCTAGCTATCATATAGCTAGCTGACTTAAATAGCTGACAACTAGCTAGATAGCTGACATATCTAGCTAACATAACTAGTTAGCTTCCTAGCTAGCCAGCTGACTTAACTAGCTGAAATCACTAGCGAGCCAGCTGGCTGCCCCTCTGACCTAACTAGCTTTTTAACTAGCTAGCAAGCTGGCTAGACAACAACTTAATGTGCTGACTTAACTAGCTAATCAACTGGTTAGCCAGCTGACTAAACTAGCTTAATTAACTACTGGCCAGCTGGGTAGCCAGATGACTTCATTGCCTAGCTACCTAGCTAGCCAGCAGCCTTGCCAGATGACTTAACTAGCTGACTTAACTAAGTCGTCAGCTGTCTAGCCAGCACACTTAACTAGCTATCTATCTACTTAGACAGCTGGACAGCTAGCAGACTTAACTAGCTGACATAACTAGATAGCCTGATTGCTAGCCAGCTGACTTAACTAGATACCTACTTACATAGCCCTCTGGCTTGCCAGCTGACGTAACTACCTAACTACCTAGCTACTCTGCTGGCCAGCAAGCTGATTTAACTAGGTGAGTTAACTAGCTAGCCAGTTGCCTAGCCAGCTGACTTAACTAGATAAATACCCTGATAGGCAACTGGCTAGCCAACTGTCTGAACTAACTGACTTAACTAGCTAGCCAGCTAACTTAACTAGTTGACTTAACTAGCTAGCCATCCAGCTAATAAGCTCACTTAACTCACTGACTTCACTAGTTAGCCAGCCGGCTAGCCAGCTGACTTAATTAGCTAGCTACCTACCTAGCCAGGTGGCTAGCCAGCTGAATTAACTAGCTGACATAACCTGCCAGCCAGCTGGCTAGCAAGCTGACTTGACTAGCTAGCTACCTAGCTACCATATGGATAGCCACTTGAATTAATTAGTAGAATTAACCATCTAGCCAGCTGACTAGCCAGCTGACTTAAGTAGGTGACTGAACTCATTAGCCATCTGGCTAGCAAGCTGATTTAACTAACTGACATCACTAGCTAACCAAGTGGCTAGCCAGCTAGCTTAACTAGTTAACTACATACATATACTGCATGCTTGCCAGCTGACTTAACTATCTAGCTACCTAGGTATCCAGCTGGCTAGTGAGTTGACTTAACTAGGTGACCTAACTAGTTACCCAGCTGACTAGCCAGCTGAATTAACTGGTTAGCTAGCCAGCTAGGCAGCTGGCTAGCCAGTTGATTTAACTAGCTGACTTAACTAGCTAGCCAGCTAACTTAACTAGCTGACATAACTAGCTAGCTACCTAGTTAGACAGCTGACTTTACAAGCTGAAATAACTAGCTAGATACCTAGCTACCTATCTAGCTAGCCAGCTGACTTACCTAGCTGACTTAACTAGCCATCTAGCTGACATAACTAGCTGACTTAACTAACTGGCTACCTAGCTAGCCAGCTGACTTAACTAGCTGAAATAACTAGCTAGCAAGCTGTCTAGCCAAATGACATAACTAACTTTTTAACTAGATAGCAGCTGTCTAGCCAACTGACTTAACGAGGTGACTTAACTAGCTAGCCAACTGGTTAGCCAGCTGACTAGGCTAGTTGATTAATGAGCTAGGTAGCTGGCCAGACAGGTGACTAAACTAGCTAAATTAACTAGTAATCCAGCTGCTTGAGCCAGCTGACATATCTAGCTCTCTACCTCTCCAGCCACCTAGATAGCCAGCTCACTTAACTAGCTGACTTAATTAGCTAGCCAGCTGGTTAGTAAACTGACTTAACTAGGTCACTACCAGTCATAACTATCTGTCTTTACTAGAGGCCTGCTTTCTAGCCAGTTGAATTAACTAGCTTGCTACATAGCTAGTCATCTGGTTATCCAGCTGAATTAACAAGGTGACATATTTAGCTAGCCAGCTTTCTAGCCAACTGAGTAATTATCAAGCTACCTAACTATCCAGTGGGCTTGTCAGCTGACTTAACTAGGGGACTTAACTATCTAGCCAGCCGGCTACACAGCTGGCATAACTTGCTAGTTACCTAGCTAGCAAGCTGGCTAACAAGCTGACTTAACTAACTGACTTAACTAGCTATCCAGGTGGCTAGCCAGCTGACTTAATTGCCCAGCTACCTAGCTAGACAACAGGCTAGCCAGTTGACAACTAGCTGACTTAATGAAGTAACCATCTGGCTAGCCAGCAGACTTAATTAGCTAGCTACCTAGCTAGACAGCTGTATAGCCAGCTGACTTAACTAGCTGACATAAATAGACCCCTGATGGCTAGCCAGCTGACTTAACTAGCTACCTGCCTACATAGCCCACTGGCTTGCCAGCTGACTTAACTACCTAACTACCTAGCTAACCTGTTGGCCAGCAAGCTGACTTAACTAGGTGACAAATATCTAGCCAGCTGGCTAACCAGCTGATTTTACCAGGTAGCTACCTAGTTAGCTTGCTCAATATCTAACGTGCTAGCTAGGTTTCTTAATTATCTGACTTAACTCATTAACTAAAAAGCTACCTAGCTGACTCAACCAGCTTTCTTAACTCCTTACATAACTAGTTAGTTATCTGACTCATCCAGCTGACTTATCCTTCAGTTAACTTGCTAACTACCTGATTCAACCTGCTGACTTAACACGTTAGATAAATAGCAAGCTAGCTGTCTTAACCAGCTGACTAAGAAAGAAAGATTACTTAACTAGCTGACTTTGCTAGCAGACTGATCTACTTAGCCAGCTGACTTAACTGGCTGACTTAACCAGTTATCTAGCTGACTTAACTACTTGAATTTGTTAGATAGCTAACTATTTAACCAGGTGAATAACTAGCTGATTTAACTAATTAGCTAACTAGTTATGTAGCAGACTCAAGTAGGTGACTTAGTTAGCTAATTAGTGAGCTAGCTGACTTAGCTAGCTGAGCTAGGTGTTTAGCTAGCAGACTTAGCTGACTTAACTAGTTGGCTAACGAGATAGCTAGCTGATTTAATGAGTTAGTTAACGAGTTAGATAACTGTTTTAACTAGTTGATAAGCGAGTAAAATAGCTGACTTAACTAGTTGGTTAACGAGTTAGCTAGGTGACTTAACTTGTTGGCTGATGAGTCAGACGACTAGTTAGCTGGTTTAACACATTGACTGACTACACGGCTGACTTGTTGACTGGCTTAACAAGTTGCCCGATTAGTCGGCCGACTAGTTACCTGGGTCAAATAGTTGACTGATGAGTTGGTCCACTAGTTAGCTCGGCAAACTAGTTGGCATGCTGGTTTTCTGAACTATTCAGCTGACTAGGTAGCCAACTATTTAGCTGGCCTAACTAGTAGGTTTACTAGTTAGCTAAGCTAAATTATCAGCTGAAAAGTTGGCCGACTATTCAGCCAATTGACTAACTGACTAAACTAGTTGGCCAGCTAGTAGGCTGACCAGTTAGCAGACTTAACTAGTCAGCCTGCAAGTGAGCCGACATTTGAGCTGACTTAACTAGTCAGCCGTTGGGTGAGCCGAATTGTCACCTGACTTAACTAGTTGGCCGGCAAGTAAGCCGGTTTTTCAGCTGATTTAACTAGTCGGCCAGCAAGTGAGCTGACCTGTCAGCTGACTTAACTAATTGGCCGGCGAGTGAGCTGACTGGTCAGCTGAATTTAGTTGGCTGGCAAGTGAGCCAACAGCACAG
>NW_007237051.1:0-507 GCF_000164805.1 Carlito syrichta | reverse complement strand
GTCAGCTAGCCAGCTGTCTTAACTAGCTAGCTACCTGACTGACTAGCTGGCTAGGCAGCCAGCTAACTTGCTAGCAGGCTGACCAAATGGATAGCCAGCTGGCTTAAAAAGCCAGCCAGATGACTACACAGTCGGATTGCCAGCCAGTTTAACTAGCCAGTCACCCTGCTGGTCAGCCGGCTAGCCAGCTGGCTTAAATAGCTGGCTACCTAACTAACCAGCCTGCTAACCAGCCGGCTTAACTTGCCAGCCACCTAACTAGCCAGTCTGCTATCTAGATGATTTAACTAGGTGACTTAACTAGATAGCCATATGGCTAGCCAACCGGCTTATCTAGTTAGACACCTAGCTAGCCAGCATGCAAGTCAGCTCACTTAACTCACTGACTTAACTAGACTACCAGCCGGCTAGCCAGCTGACTTAATTGGCTAACTACATAGCTAGACTAATGACTAGCCACTTGAATTAACTAGCTGACTTAGTCAGCTAACCAGCTGACTAGCCAGC
>NW_007237050.1:0-4058 GCF_000164805.1 Carlito syrichta | reverse complement strand
AGCTCTTGGATCAGACTAGGCATTTTATCTGTAATATTTTGTGCATTAAAGAAGTAAGAACAACATGAAACAGAAAAAGCAATAAATTAACATTTGTTTAACTTGGATTCCACAATTTAAAGATCGTAAGTATCATACAATTACAATTTATTTTGAGAAAGGAAAACAATATCTGAAACAGAGATTTCCGCTTTTTGATCCAACAGATAAGAAGCTGGAAGTTCCTACTACATCCCAACCGCAAGTAAAAAGTAAAACAAGCTAAAACGTCAACAACATTTCGTGAGACATCAGAGGTGAGGTCATGTTCCCAGAATTAAAGAAACCCACGCGTGATAAGACAGGGAATCAAGACTGTGCCGAGAAGAAACCAGGGAGCACAAACGTCCATGAAAACCAGTGCCAAGGTAAGACAGCCTGAATGACGACTGACAAGTTGCTGGAAGCGCAGCATGCACAAATCTGAAAAGAAAAACTCTGGAAGCGGGCTTCTGAAAGGAAAGTGATGCGTGGCACATGCGCAGTGACACCGAGGCGGTTGCAGAAAAGGGGCCAGAGGCCCGCCGTGCTCGCTTCCGTGCAGCGAGAGGCTCACGGAGGGCGGTGTAGCTGGGGCCCCCGGAGAAGATGACGAGGTGCCAGTGGACCCTGAGTCTGACTCCGGAGACGAGGAGGAGGAGGTATGAGTCGGGCGGGGTGGGGACACGGTTCTGGTCCCTTGGCTTTCCTTGGCTGCTTACCTTCTCGGGATGCTTCAGGCCCCTGTCCCCAGATCCTCAGCCTCTCCCCGCCTGACTAGGAGCTTTCCTGACTAGTGTTTCACCGGAACCCTGATATACTCCTCAATTTGCTCACCACCAGCTTTTTCCCACCTCTGTGCCCTTGCCCGTGCCATTATCCGTTGCCTTGCTGAACTCTGTAGTCATCCAATGAATTGATGTTTAATTCAGACCCGAAGACAGAGAGGTCCAGAGGTGAAGTTATTCCTGGTTCCTGGCCAAGGAAGTCCGGCTATCCATCCATCCATCCATCCATCCGTTGCACTTCCAGGCATCGTTCATTGAATACTTACAAAGCTAGCACTATGTCAAGCATTGGGAATATAGCAGTGAACGAGATGTGCTCCCACTCCTGAAGCTTGTTGTGGTGGCATGGAGGGTTACAGACATTAAGCAGTGTGGCAGTTAAGAAGGGATGAGTGTCATTAAAAAGGTGCTTGCTCTTCAAAGATTCAGCCCAGACAGGTATTGCCACCTCTGTACTTTCCTGTGCCTGCTTGACAAATTCATTTGGATGACCCATCGCCTCTGGAAATTCAATTCCTCCAAAGCTGACTCATGCTGTCCCTCTTCTTCCATCCTGTTCCTATCTCAAGCAAGAAACCTTGGAGTCAATTTTTTTTTTAATTTTGTTTTTAAATCTTCCGAGAACAAGCAAAGATTTGGAATCTTTTTTGACAGCTGATGCCTTCTCAGCCCCAGTAGTGCTCTGCAAGCTAGCTCATGAATCTCTCTAACCTCCTCCCTCTTCTCCATTCTTAGTGTACCACCTGGTCCAGGCCACTGCTATCTAGACCTGGACACCTGCAGTCCAGATATACTTTGTCTCCCTCTCTTCCCCTAGTTTATTCTTTACTGAGCAGCCCAGTGATCTTTTTACAATACAGCCACATTAGGGCTCTCCTTGGCTTAAAACCCTCCAGCCTGCTTTCATGTGACTTTCAAGGTCCTTCACAATCTTGTCCTTCCAACTTCTTGACTCTTCAATCTCACAGTTCTCCCCTTCGTGACCAATGCTCCAGTCTTATTCACCCACTTCATGTCTTGAAACCTGCATGGTCATTGTTCTTTCTCTGTTCTGAGCCTTTTCCTTCTCCTCCTCCTCCTCTTCTCTCTTGCTTAGAAACCTCTAATTGTCTATGACGGTTTGTCAGCTCTCCATAGTACCACATATGGTATTGAAGTTTCCTGTTATCTGTCACCTGTGAGACATTTTAGAATAGTCATTAAGGGCTTAGGCCTGGGAATCCAAGTATCTAGGTTTGAATTGCACTTCTGCCGCTTATCAGGTGACGATCTTGGGCAAAGTACTTAATCTGTGTCTCACTTTCCTCTCAGTAAAATGGAGATGATGGTAGCACCTCATAGAGTCAAATAGGAAACTTAAATTGTTTGTACATGCATATGTATATGTACATATATCGTACTTACATACGTGTATGATACATATCTAAGAATAATATGTTCAGTAACTGTCATCAGGAAATAGTAATAATTTATTAGTTTTGCTTCAGCTCATTGAGATTGAGAGTAGTGACTGCCTTAATTACGCTTTTATCCTCATTGCCTAGTTTAGGGCCTTATGTACATTAGATGCTAATAGCTGATTTTTTTCCCTAGCTTTATTGAGGTATAGTTGACGAAATATAATTTTATAAGTTTAAGGTGTACAATGTGATGATTTGATATATATATCATATATCAATAATATATGATATTGTGAAGTAGTTACAATAGTCAAGTTACTTGACATGTCTATTACCTATTACCCTTGTTTTGTCATGAGAACATTTAATATCTCTTAGCATATTTTAATTTCTGAAGTACACAGTTATTAACTATAGTCACCAAGCTATAGATTAACTCTCCAAAATGTATACAGCCTGTAACTGCAAGTTTGTACCTCGCCACATCTCTCCATTTCCTCCACCCTAGCCCCTCACAACCATCATTCTACTCTGTGTCTGTGAACTTACCTTTTTGATTTTTTATTTTATTTTTTAAGATGGGTTTCACTCTATTGCCCACGTTGGAATGCATTGACATAATCACCGCTCACCACAGCCTCGAATTTCTGGGCTCAAGCATTCATCCTGCCTCAGCCTCCCAAGTATTTGGGACTACAGAGGCGCTTAAAAATTTCTCTCTCTTTTTTTTTTTTTTGTAGAGATAGGGTCTCTCAGGCTATTCTCAAACAATTGGCCTCAAGTGATCCTTCTACCTTGGTCTCCCAAATTGCTGATATGAGCTACTGCGCCCACAGAGTCTGACTTTTTAAAATTCCATGTGTATTCCTTGAATAGAAGTTTGTTAATTTTGTCATATAAATTTTCTACAGACATACTCATTTTTGTTCGGCTTGATGTAGCAAATAAAATCTCTCATGATAGCCGGGCTCAGTGGCTCAGTCTGTAATCCCACGCCTTTTGGAGGCTGAGGTGAGTGGATTGCCTGAGCCCGCAGGTTCGAGACCCGCCTGGGCAGGCGAGACCTCATCTCTACAATAAATCAAAAAATTAGCCGAGCATGGTAGTGCATGCCTGTAATTCCGGCTACTTGAAAGGCTGAGGCGGAAGGATCGCCGGAGTCCAGCAGGTCGAGCCTGGGCGACAAAGTGAGACTCCAACTCAAAAAAAAAAAAAATCTCTCATGATAATTGTTGACTGGTCAGTTTCTTGTAATCTATCCATTTTTGCCATGTGTATTTATACTGTTTGGACACCAAAAAATTAAAAAATAAAATTAAAAAACTTTAGGGATACTCAGTCACCGGAAGACCGTAAGTTTTACCTCCAGGAACTCAACCAGGTTTTCACAGTGATGATTGGAGAAGTCCCCTAATGCCTCCAGCTGGAGAAGGATAAAGAACCTTTTTGAAATATGTCAGAGTATTCCATTTCTCTTTACAAAATCTACCCTTAGGAGAAAGTAACCTAAACATACTACCCTAACAAGCTAGCCTAACAAACTAGCCTAAACATACTTGGGTTTTATTAGAGCCTAACTGACCTATGTAAAAGGAAATACCCAACTCCAGTCCTCTCTGTAATGTTGTACCACCAATGGCATGAGACATAAAAACTGAAAGGCACCTGTGAAGTTCACAGTCCAGTGATACAAGCTCACCTAAAGACCGAAACCTGTTCATAGGTCAATAAAATGCTTTTCCATCTCTTACGCCTTATCACTACATTACTAAAGGCATATCTAGAGTATTTTTTTTCCCCCAGTGCATGATGGTCATGCTATCAAGAAAAAATTATACACATACTAAAACAA
>NW_007237049.1:0-951 GCF_000164805.1 Carlito syrichta | reverse complement strand
CCAGATCCTCAGCCTCTCCCCGCCTGACCAGGAGCTTTCCTGACTAGTGTTTCACCGGAACCCTGATATACTCCTCAATTTGCTCACCACCAGCTTTTTCCCACCTCTGTGCCCTTGCCCGTGCCATTATCCGTTGCATTGCTGAACTCTGTACTCATCCAATGAATTGATGTTTAATTCAGACCCAAAGAAAAGAGAGATCCAGAGGGAAGTTATTCCTGGTTCCTGGCCAAGGAACCCCGGCTATCCATCCATCATTCCATCCATTGCACTTCCAGGCAGCATTCATTGAATACTTACCATGCTAGCACTATGTCAAGCATTGGGAACATAGCAGTGAACGAGGTGTGCTCCCACACCTGAAGCTTGTTTTGGTGGCATGGAGGCTTACAGACATTAAGCAGTGTGGCAATTAAGAGGGGATGAGTGTCATTAAAAAGGTGCTTGCTCTTCAAAGATTCAGCCCAGGCAGATATTGCCATCTGTGTACCTTCCTGTGCCAGCTTGACGCATTCATTTGGATGACCCATCGCCTCTGGAAATTCAATTCCTCCAAAGCTGACTCATGCTGTCCCTCTCCTTCCATTCTGTTCCTATCTCAAGCAAGAAACCTTGGAGTCAATTTTTTTTTTGAGTGATCTTTTTATAATACAGTCACATTAGATCTCTCCTTGGCTTAAAACCCTTCAGCCTGCTTTCATGTGACTTTCAAGGTCCTTCACAATCTTGTCCTTCCAACTTCTTGACTCTTCAATCTCACAGTTCTCCCCTTCATGACCAATGCTCCAGTCACATTCACCCACTTCATGTCTTAGAAACCTGCATGGTCATTGTTCTTTCTCTGTTCTGAGCCTTTTCCTCCTCCTCCTCCTCTTCTCTCTTGCTTAGAAACCTCTAATTGTCTATGACTGTGTGTCAGCTCTCCATAGTACCACTTATATGGTATGAAGT
>NW_007237048.1:0-991 GCF_000164805.1 Carlito syrichta | reverse complement strand
AAAAAATAAAATAAATACAAATCAAAAAGGTAAATTCACAGACACAGAGTAGAATGATGGTTGTGAGGTGCTAGGGTGGGGGAAATGGAGAGATGTGGGGAGGTACAAACTTTTCAGTTACAGGCTGTATACATTCTGGAGAGTTAATCTATAGCATGGTGACTATAGTTAATAACAGTGTACTTCAGAAATTAAAATGCGCTAAGAGATATTAAATGTTCTCATCACAAAATAAGGGTAACAGGTGATAGACGTGTCAAGTAACCTGACTATTGTAACTAATTTACAATATCATATATTGTTGATATATGATATATATGTCAAATCATCACATTGTACACCCTAAACTTATAAAATTATATTTCGTCAACCATACCTGAATAAAGCTAGGGAAAAAAATCAGCTATTAGCATCTAATATACATAAGGCCCTAAACTAGACAATGAGGATAAAAGCGTAATTAAGGCAGTTGCTACTCTCAATCTCAATGAGCTGAAGCAAAACTAATAAATAATTACTATTTCCTGAAGACAGTTACTGAGCATATTATTCTTAGATATTTATCATATATGTATGTAACTATGATATATGTACATATACATATGCATATACAAACAATTTAAGTTTCCTATTTTACTCTATGAGGTGCTACCATCACCTCCATTTTAATACACAGATTAAGTATTTTGCAAAAGATCGTCACCTGGTAAGTGGCAGAAGTGCAATTCAAACCTAGATACTTGGATTCCCAGGTCTAAGCCCTTAATAATTATTCTAAAATGTCTCACAGGTGACAGATAACAGGAAACTTCAATACCATATAAGTGGTACTATGGAGAGCTGACACACAGTCATAGACAATTAGAGGTTTCTAAGCAAGAGAGAAGAGGAGGAGGAGGAGGAAAAGGCTCAGAACAGAGAAAGAACAATAACCATGCAGGTTTCTAAGACATGAAGTGGGTGAATGTGACTGGAGCATTGGTCATGAAGG
>NW_007237047.1:0-573 GCF_000164805.1 Carlito syrichta | reverse complement strand
TGGAAGTCACTGCCGCCCCGCCCCCCTCTCCATCCCTACAGCTGCCCACCCCGATCGGCCCTCTTCGGGGTCTTCAGCTCTGTTGCTCGGGCTGGGCTCGAACTCCTGGGCTCAAGCACTCCTACTGCCTCGGCCTCCCCAAGTTCTGGGATAACAGGTGGGAGCCGCCATGCCTGGCATTTTCGGTTTCTTTGAGACAGGGTCTCATTCTGTCACCCATGCTGGAGTGCGTGGCTCAATCATGGCTCCATGCAGCCTCGACCTCCTGGGCTCAAGCAAAAATCTGTGCTGGCCGGGTGCGGTGGCTCATGCCTGTAACCCCAGCACTTTGGGAGGCCGAGGCAGGAGGACTGCTTGAGCCCCGGAGTTTGAGACCAGCCCGAGCAACAGAGCGAGACCTCGTCTCCACAAAAAAAGTCACAAAATTAACTGGGTGGTCACTTGTAGTCTGAGCCATTCAGGAGGCTGACGCAGAAGGGTCGTTTGAGCCCAAGAGGTTGAGGCTGCAGTGAACTGGGATCATGCCAGTGCACTCCAGTCTGGGCGACAGTGGGATCTCGGCTAAAAAACAAA
>NW_007237046.1:0-799 GCF_000164805.1 Carlito syrichta | reverse complement strand
GATTGAGTGGAACATGGATACCTCACACTCCCCCTTTGGGACTGATTACTGCCGCCAGCATGACCTTTGATCTTAGGACCCAGTCTCCAGGATTTTCTCATCCCCTTTCTGGTTTCTCTGGTTGTGGCACCTCCTCCCTACAGCTGTGCTGTGCAGCATTGACAGATATAACAGAAAGGGCCTCAATGTCTAGTTTTTAGGGGTTTTTGAGTTTTCTTACTCTGTAACCACAGGCGTAAGCCACTCCACCCAGCTGCTTTTTTTGATGTATTGTAAAGATGAGGTCTCGCCAAGTTGCCCAGGCTTGTATTGAAACCTGGGCTCAGGCAATCCTCTTGCCTCTGCCTCCCAAAGTACTGGGATTACAAATGTGAGCCTCTGCACCTGTTTTTCTTTTTTAAATTATTAATATTTGAGTTGAGATCTCACTCTGTAACCCAGGCTGGAGTGCAGTGGCATGATCACAGCTCACTACAGCCTTGACCTCCTGGGCTTAGGAGATCCTTCTACCACAGCCTCCTGAGTAGCTGGGACAACAGGCTCACACCATCACACCTGGCTAATTTTTTTGTGTGTAGACATGAGGTCTTGCTATGTGCTCAGGTATGGTGGCTCACACCTGTAATCCTAGCACTTAGGGGGTCCAAGACCAGAGGATCTCAGGATTTTGAGACCAGCCCAGGAAACATAGCGAGAAATCATCTCTACAGAAAATAAAATTAGCAGACGTGGTGGCGCATGCCGGTGGTCCCGGCCACTTGGGAGACAGTGGCGGAAGGATCACCTGAGCCCAGAAGGT
>NW_007237045.1:0-801 GCF_000164805.1 Carlito syrichta | reverse complement strand
TACCCATGAGCTGTTTTGACTACACAGTGTAGACTGCACACATTGGAGCAATCAAGCTGCTCACTCACAATGCTGAGGATCTGTTCACTTTCAAAACATTTCTCACACTCCCTCTACTGTTTTTGTTGCTATGCTGGCTATTATAGTGTGCCAGGTGGGTTGTATATATTCTTCAAAATCGTATTGGGCTTATGCCCCAAACCATCCAGTGTTCCAGCCTGTTACATGAGATGATGAGATTATTACTGTTTTACTAATCATTCCTCTTTATTAGGGGCCCCACTCTTTTTTCATCACAGGCCAAAATAGTTACTAATCATAATTTTTCTTTTTTAGGTAGTTTGAATTCTCCTCCAATACGTCTTAGTTTACCTAAAAAATCAGTATGGTCACTTGATATTTTGGTTTGTTTAAACTCCCGTACAAAAACTATGGTAACTGATAGCCCCTATTATCTTCCCAGAATGTCAAATGACAGATATAATTGGTTTCTTAAATTATTGATGCCTGGGGACTCTGACACTAAATTAGCAACCAGGGCTCGGGAGGACCACCTGAGTCCCGTTGGTCGGGGCCCTGGAAGACATGATTGTGCCACCACACCACAGCCTTGCAAACAGAGATTCCTGCAAAAAAAAAAACAGGCCTGCTACGTGCATCACGACAGGCATCCAAGGTTTCCCAGGGAAAGGTCCACATTGGTGGGGGACAAAGGAGTGATCAGGAGAAGAAGGGGCACACCCCGAGCCCAAAAGTTGCAGACCGTTGGACTGGAAGCTTGAATGGCTGTGGCTGTCCCGA
>NW_007237044.1:0-854 GCF_000164805.1 Carlito syrichta | reverse complement strand
CGTCGGTCCCTTATCCAAATAGGCAATAAGGAATTCTGGGGAAAGATACATGCATACCCTCTCCCACAAGTTAACAACACATCGGACCCTCTCTGTTGACCTGTAAGGAGATCTTTCCATTTAACCATAGGCTTAACAGCTTCTTCCGGGTTCCAGTGTCTATCCATCGTCGAGCAACCCAAAGAGTCCAAATTCAGGTGATTGAGTACAAATAAAGCATGGCTTACAATGTGATGAGGGGAACTATATTTAAATTCTCCCTCTTGTATTTTAATGATTTGATTTTTTAAGTTTGATGAGCTCTCTCGACTATGGCTTAACCCTGGGGATTATAAGGAATTCCTGTAGAATGAGAAATGTTAAATTTAACACAAAACTGTTTGAAAGCTTTAGAAGTATAAGCAGGAGCATTGTCAGTTTTTAGTTGTTTTGGGATACCCAACTGTGAGAAACAAAAAAATAAATGTTGTATCACATCCTTATAAGCTTCTCCTGTTCTGGCAGAAGCCAATATGACATGGGAAAATGTATCCACAGTTACATGTAGGTAAGATAACTTTCCAAAGTTGAAAAAATGAGTCACATCCATTTGCCACAGGGCATTGGGTTTCAATCTTCGGGGATTAACCCCTGTTGGAGCATTGTTAAAAGTGGGACATGCTGGGCAGTTTTTAAAAGTTTGCCAAGCTACCTCTCTAGGCAACTGAAACTGATACCGTAAAGCAGTGGCATTCTGATGATGGATATCATGAGATAGCCAAGCTTGAGTACTGCCTCCGTTTCAATGGCTGCACATATTATTGATTTAGTTAAATTGTCAGCCAATTGATTGCCTTTATGTAGGGGTCCCGGAA
>NW_007237043.1:0-1030 GCF_000164805.1 Carlito syrichta | reverse complement strand
AAAGGATTGTTTTCTCATATTGAGACAGCTACTATTCCTACCAATAAAACTACAATTCTGGAATTGCTCATTCAGTTACACCAATTAATTCATGACAGAACGGAGCAGTTTTTTGTCGGCCACATTAGATCTCATTCTGGCCTTCCAGGACCCCTACATAAAGACTATCAATTGGCTGACAATTTAACTAAATCAATAATATGTGCAGCCATTGAAACGGAGGCAGTACTCAAGCTCGGCTATCTCATGATATCCATCATCAGAATGCCACTGCTTTATGGTATCAGTTTCAGTTGCCTAGAGAAGTAGCTTGGCAAATTTTTAAAAACTGCCCAGCATGTCCCACCTTTAACAATGCTCCAACAGGGGTTAATCCCCGAAGATTGAAACCCAATGCCCTGTGGCAAATGTATGTAACTCATTTTTTCAACTTTGGAAAGTTATCTTACTACATGTAACTGTGGATACATTTTCCCATGTCATATTGGCTTCTGCCAGAACAGGAGAAGCTTATAAGGATGTGATACAACATTTATTTTTTTGTTTCTCACAGTTGGGTATCTCAAAACAACTAAAAACTGACAATGCTCCTGCTTATACTTCTAAAGCTTTCCAACAGTTTTGTGTTAAATTTAACATTTCTCATTCTACAGGAATTCCTTATAATCCCCAGGGTTAAACCATAGTCAAGAGAGCTCATCAAACTTAAAAAATCAAATCATTAAATTACAAAAGGGAGAATTCAAATATAGTTCCTCTCATCACATTATAAGCCATGCTTTATTTGTACTCAATCACCTGAATTTGGACTCTTTGGGTTGCTCGACTATGGATAAACACTGGAAACCGGAAGAAACTGTTAAGCCTATGGTTAAATGGAAAGATCTCCTTACAGGTCAATAGAGAGGGTCCGATGTGTTGTTAACTTGTGGGAGAGGGTATGCATGTATCTTTCCCCAGAATTCCTTATTGCCCATTTGGATAAGGGACCGACTTATTTGATATGTCCAATCCGACACCTCAGCCAAGA
>NW_007237042.1:0-623 GCF_000164805.1 Carlito syrichta | reverse complement strand
TGCTCAGATGGGCACACTCTTGTGTAGCCCCAAACGACAGAGTGTCAGCGCAACTGCTGCAAATGGGATATGATTCCTTTAAGGGTTTGGGTAAAGACAGACAAGGGATGAAGGAACCGGTTCAGATTATAGAAAAGAAAGAACGGTCTGGCATTGGATATCCAAATTTATTCCAAAGGCCATTGTTCTTGAAGCTGCTGACCCAATTTTATGGAAAACCAATGAACCAGTTTGGGTGGAACAATGGCCTTGACCATCAGAAAAACTTGAGGCAGCTAAGGATTTAGTGCAGCAGCAGCTGGAGGCTGGCCATATAGAGCCTTCCACTAGCCCTCGGAATACACCTATATTTGTTGTAAAAAAGAAATCTGGCAAGTGGAGACTTTTACAAGATTTAAGTGCTATTAATGCCACCATGGAGACAATGGGGGCATTACAGCCTGGGCTGCCATCTCCGGTTGCTATTCCTGCAGACTCTAACATCATAGTTATTGATTTACAAGATTGCTTTTTTACTATACCTTTAAGTTCTGATGATTGCAAAAGATTTGCATTTAGCCTCCCTTCTCGGAATTTTACACAGCCTCATCAAAGGTTTCAGTGGAAAGTCCTGCCACAAGGAA
>NW_007237041.1:0-884 GCF_000164805.1 Carlito syrichta | reverse complement strand
AGTGAGACTCTGACTCAAAGAAAAAAAGGAAAAAAAATTATAAAAAGAAGATAATCTATTTATGTATGGAGTTGGCATCATCATGAACAGACAGAGATCATTTGAGAAGGAGGCCCCAGGCTTGGGCCTAGAGCTCCCGAAAGATGGTTGATCATAAGACAATTGGGCTGTGGCTTTGGGAGGCTGAGACAGTGGACTGCTGGAACCCAGGAGTTTGAGACCCAGGTGGGTCATGTGTGAGAGCTTGTTGCTCCAGGAGGCAAACACAGGAATCTCACATGTTAGTGCCTACAGTCCCTTCTACACGGGATGCAGTGGCCTTCATCCTAGGGGCATTCCTTTGCATTACCCTCACCGACACAATGTGCGAGTCCAGGCTGGGCACCTTGGCTAATGGCCGTCAGTCCCATGCCCTGTGAGGCTGAGGTGGGAGGCAGCCTGAGCCCAGGGAATGGAGACCAATCTGGGTGACGTGGAAAGACCTTGTCTCAGCAAGAAGTCTCAAGTCGAGTCAGGCGTGGTGTCCCCCAGACTCCTGGCTGCTCAGGGTCCAAGGAGGGAGGAGCGCTTGGGGCCTGCAGGTTGAGGTTCCGGAAGCCATGTTCATGCCGCTGCTCCCCCGTGAGGCCAAGGGAGACTCCAGCAAAAACAAGACACCTCCAAGTGCATCAATATGGGCATCCATGGCTCCTCACAGAATGGACTGCATGGGTGAAAGATGATGGAGTGATCAGGAGAGGAAGGGGCTTACCTCCTGTCCAAAGGTGGCAAACCGGGTGACTGGAACATGGGTGGGTCGTGGCATTGCCGGACAGTTTTGATCACTCTGTGCGCAACAGCACCTTAACTCAGGGTCATCTGTTCCGTGAGCTCACACGTGCCTT
>NW_007237040.1:0-714 GCF_000164805.1 Carlito syrichta | reverse complement strand
GGGCTCATTTGGAACGGAGGGTAGAGATGAGGTCTCGCCGAGTTGCCTGGGCACATCTCGGCCTGTGGACTGAGGTTGGTCGATGGCCTCGGCCTCCCAAAGTGCTGGGATGATGTGACTGAGTCCCCGAACTTGGCCTCGAAACTTCATCAAAAATGAACCAGAAGGCTTGTCACTGCGGCCAACTCCTGGAATCCCAGCACTCTGGGAGACTGAGGTGGGAGGATGGTTGTAACCCAGGAGCCCAAGGCCAGCCTGGGCCACACAGGGAGACCCCATCTTTGCACCCATCCAAAGAGGGGATTTGGGGTGGAGGTGCCCATCATCCCAGAAACTTCAGAGCATGAGATGGGAGGAGTGCTGGAGCCCACGATTTTGAGATGGGCATTGAATGATGATTGTGTCCCCAGGCACCAGACTGGGCCAAAGAGCCAGACCCTGTCTCCAAAAAATTCAGAATTGTACACAGATTCTCAACTGTGCATGCTGTCTTCACAGGGTGACTGGCTTTAGAGCCAGGGAATATGGGATTGGGGGAAAGAATAGTTTCTGACTGAGGGATGTGCCCCTGGCCTTTCTTTGCAGAAGGTCCTCACTGCCAAGTCGGAGGGTCGGCCTGCCTGCAGCACATTTCTAACTTCGGAGAGGAGAGCTGCCAGGAACCCGGCCAGGTAGTCTTGGGAACTCCTGCATCAAAGCGGGGGCAGCCATTGG
>NW_007237039.1:0-2789 GCF_000164805.1 Carlito syrichta | reverse complement strand
GGTCACTCTCTCTCCCCCCTCCTTCCTCCTCCCCCCTCCCTCCCCCACCCACATTCCCTCCATTCCTCCCTTCTTCTCTTTTGGGATTAATAACTGGCAAGACATGGGGTGCTCACCGCCTTGCCCACTGTTGTTACCTGAAGTTTTATAGTTTTTCCATGAACAAACACTCACTAATTTTTGTATGTCTTTGGTGAATGCCAAAGCTCTGAAATATTTGTTTTTACAATTTTGTCAAGTGTTGTAGTTGTTTTATTACAGATATTTTGCTGAACTTATTATCTCAAACTGGAGTTACCTCTAAGCAAAATGTCTTAACTATATCATGGTCTATGTGTCTTTTCCTGTAAAAGGGATCACTAGAAATAACTAATGTATAGAATTGATCTGAAAATACATTAGTATATTATTCATTGAAGACTGAGAAGAGGGTCTAGCAAGTAGTTAGCACTACCTAAGTGGCAGTTCTATTAATGGAGTTAACACATTTCTCTGCTTCATGAGAATCACCTGGGGTTTGCTTTAGCAGATCCTTAAAAAAAAGTAAAGAAAAAGCAAAAAAGATACTGGGCATACAAACACACACACACACACTCACACAAAAAGGCTCATTTGTTTTAGTATTTATTTCAATCATTTTAACTGTTGTGTGAGGCAGATGCTATTATCATTCAATTTTGCAAGTGAGAAAACTGAGAATCGGGAATTTAATCTACCAGGTTAGGTTTTTTACTTAGAAGGTGGCAGCTCTGAAATGTAAACCTGTGTCTATTTGGGTCTAAGCTCCAACTACCACATTAAACTGCCTACCCCTACAGACACACAGCACACACTCTATAAAAAATGGCATCTATAAGATTGCATTCATGAATTAACCAACAAAGCAGTGAAAGCAACAGCCATAAATGTGACCTGACACCTCAACTTAAACTCCCCTCCCCCTTGTAAGTTTAAAGTTATGAGCTTAAAGTATCTTCTGTCAGCAAAGCTGAGTCTCTTGTTTCTAGAGCCAGGGAACAGCAGGAACCTTCAGACAGTCCATTGCTCTGGGAATGTTCCTCTTCCGGGAGAGGCAAACTTCACAGCATATAAAACATCATGGAGAATCCCCAATAGCTGTCCCTGTGTTTTTAACAACTGTGTTAAGATATAAATCACATTCTATGAAATAAATCCTTTAAAAATATACAATTTTATTCATTAGCTATTGGCATCTTCTCAGCAGACTTGTGCAGTCATCATCAACATATAATATTTGAACATGATATTCATCATACCCATAAGAAACCATGTACCTATTAGCAGTCACTCTCTTCCACCCCACCCTAGGCAACCACCCATCTACTTTCTATTTCTATGGATGATTTGACAACTGTGGATATATTACATAACTGGAAGCATGTAATTTGTGGTCATCTGTGTCTGGCTTATTTCACTTATCATGTTATAGCATGTGTATGGACTTAATTTATTTTAAAGACTGAATAATATGCCATGCCATAAATAAATTCCATTGTATTTATCCGTGTATTAGCTGATGAGCATTTATCTTTTCCATTAAAATGCTAGCTTTTAATTTATTTGTCTGCAAATGGTTTTTAACAATATAAGAGGAAGATAGCTAAATATAGCATTTATAAAAAATGTATTTTAAGTACATTTTAGTATTAAATAGATGTTAACATTGGAGGAGGCTTTAAATGTTTCCCAGGAAATATTTATTGTGTATCTCCAGATATCACATTCTATACATGGTAGTAACTTATAAAGTAAAGTAAAATAATTATTTATGGGGAAAATCTTATTTGAGACAGGTCATTTAGCTTAAACTGAATCTCTCAATTTGAATAAATCAATCTGGAACCTAAAGGTAAAATGTTCCCAGAATGAATTGGTAATTTAGCCCCCGAAAAACCCTAACTAAAGAAAAAAAATAACAATTTTCCAGAGTCTCTGTTTTTAAATAAGTCTTATAAAGCATTTGCTTTACCCAAAACTTCAGCGTGATATTGTTTATATTGGTGAGCTTTTATATTTCAGGCTAATGAGATTAGTTGAAAAATTATTCCTTCATTTTTTTTTATAATTGTCAAGGGCCAAGTCTCAAGTATTCAAATGTGGCATCTTTTTTCTGAAAATTAAAGGTGACCTGGGTATTCACTATTCTCTTCAGGCACATTATTTGGCTTTGTAGTCAGACATTTATTACTGGGCTAAAAATGATTGGGTAATTATTTTTATGAAGGACCAGCTGATATAGGCACCTGTTAACATAACCACCAGAGATCAGGGGAGTATCATTCTAAGTAATCTTCTTCACCATCTGTAAATAGTTATTTAAGGTTGGAATTTTAGGAGGAAATTTCATTAGCTCTGAATAATAAAATTTAATTAGAAATCTTACCCATTTAACA
This sequence comes from Carlito syrichta, assembly GCF_000164805.1. Taxonomy (NCBI): domain Eukaryota; kingdom Metazoa; phylum Chordata; class Mammalia; order Primates; family Tarsiidae; genus Carlito; species Carlito syrichta. The sequence continues at coordinate 375 of NW_007237039.1, read as the reverse complement.
AAGACCCCAATGTATCTGAAGGAAAAAAAATGACAAAAGTTAGTGGCAGGAGTAGAAAGTTCTACAATAAGAAGTGTTGACTTCAATATGCCAGTTAGACCCAGAGGATAAATGTATAAATTCCGCTCTGTAGTCCTTGAAATTGAAAAAAATGATTTGTTTTTCAGATTCTGTGAGTTGGTTTTCAGAAAGCAGTTTAGCAACCTTATTACACTATGGCAATTAAAATAATATTTATTATTGTGAAGTGTGCATAGCATCATATTTGACTTTATGCTTCTAGTATATTTATAGTTATGCCACCACAGCCACAGTATGACATTAAAATATTTCCACTATCAGCACTACACAAACATTAATCTATTATCTGTCTTA
>NW_007237038.1:0-732 GCF_000164805.1 Carlito syrichta | reverse complement strand
AAAGTTAGTGGCAGGAGTAGAAAGTTCTACAATAAGAAGTGTTGACTTCAATATGCCAGTTAGACCCAGAGGATAAATGTATAAATTCCGCTCTGTAGTCCTTGAAATTGAAAAAAATGATTTGTTTTTCAGATTCTGTGAGTTGGTTTTCAGAAAGCAGTTTAGCAACCTTATTACACTATGGCAATTAAAATAATATTTATTATTGTGAAGTGTGCATAGCATCATATTTGACTTTATGCTTCTAGTATATTTATAGTTATGCCACCACAGCCACAGTATGACATTAAAATATTTCCACTATCAGCACTACACAAACATTAATCTATTATCTGTCTTATTGATTTATTTTTATGGATATTACTTTTATTTTATTTGTTTTTAATCACATTATTATGGTATGATTAGCACTCCATTTAAGTATGATACAGTAGTAAAATTAAAATTGTTTCAAAAAAAATCCCAGTTATATCATTATAGTTTCAGATTTCTAGACTACATAATTTTAAAAAATATTAACAGCTTTCAAAAGAGTTTTAGAGTTTGTTTTTTTTTTTACCAACATATGTGGACTTTTCTCCAGTTGTTCATCCTGTGGGACACACAAGAGTCTATAACCTATGAAAAAGCTAATCTTAGTCATCCCAGAAATCTCTTTTGTTCCCTTTTTATTTTTCCAGAAAAGTAGGCACTTACAGAAATAGAAATCCTAACCAAGAACCCTATGCTGCC
>NW_007237037.1:0-770 GCF_000164805.1 Carlito syrichta | reverse complement strand
CACTTACTATATTGCATGACCTAAAACAATAGATAAAACATCCTTTAATCACAATTTTATCTTTTATAGGATCAGAATAATGCCTACATGGTAAAGTTGTTGTAAAGCTTAAATGAGTCACATTTATTTTGTTTGTTTTCACTGATTATTAATTAGGATATAGATTTAAACAAGAAAAAATTGTGCTTTACCTTAAGTTAAAGTTTGGATTGGGACAATGGCTCTCTTCAGCAGCCATCAAGCCTCAGACTCTTGACATTTGCTTCTCAGTCATTCCTAGGGATGTGTAATCGTGGAACTGGTTCAAGGCCACGTTCTACTATGTCCCATTAAGGCCAACAGGAAGGAGAAGTGGGAAGAGGAGGACTTGCCTTGCCTTTCCTTTTCAAATGCTGATTCCAGATGATGCACATATCATTTAGTTTACACTCAATTGACAACAACCCAATATGACCACATCTAGATGCAAGATTTCTGAAAAATACAGCCTTTATTCTGATCATTTGTTTAAAAATATACATTTTGTTACCAAAAAAAAAAAAAGGAGAAAGTATAGAGGGGAACACCTGGCCATCTCCATCACAGCCATACAGGAATGACAAACACAGTACTGCCAGTCAATACATATATGGTAAATAAATTATTGTTATTTTATTAGGACTTTTTGAAAATTGAATATATGACACTTGCAGAAGTTTTGCCTTAAGCAAATTTTTGAAATATTTTTATCTCTTCAATTGAAGATTGTCCAAGGCCAATACTTTTTCAAA
>NW_007237036.1:0-1065 GCF_000164805.1 Carlito syrichta | reverse complement strand
TTCTCTTTCCCAGGATCTGTCTCGGCATCCTGCAGAGTGAAGCAGGAAGCTGGGTAATGGAGGTCGTCATATACAGGAAACTACACGTCATATTGCTAAAGAAGTATAAGGAATCTTCCTTATATGAGTCCTCAATTCCAAAAACTACAGGCCGTCTTCCTAAGAGGTAACCACGAATCAGGCTATTGAAGTAGAATTCTGGGTAATGGGAGTCCTCTCATACTGGAAAATTCACTGCCTATTTCTAAGTTAGATTACGGAATCTGCATTACTCGTGTACTCAATCCCCAAAAAACTTCAGGTCGACTTGCTATGGGCTAAACACGAATCATGGTGTTTTCGAGCATGAATCTGGGAAATGGAGTCCTTATTTACAGGCAACTACATGACCTTTTGCTAAGAAAGATTAAGGAATCTGGGTTACACAAGTCCTCAATCCCAAAAATCTACAGAGCATCTTGGAAAGTGCTAAAAAATATCAGAGTTTTGAAGCAGGATGTATCGAATGAGAGTCCTAATATACAGGAATGTACACAGCCCCTTTCCATGGAAGAAAAAGAATCTGGGTTATAGCAGTCCTCAGTCCTAAATATCAACAGGCCATCTGCTGTGGGCTAAGCAATAATCAGGGTGTAGAAGCTGGAACATAGGTAATAGCAGTCCTCATATACAGAATCTACACTATCTCTATCTAAGGAGAAATAAGAAACCTGTTTTACAAGGTTCCTCCATCACAATATCTACATGACATCTTGTTAATGGCAAAACAAGAGTCAGGGTTTCCAAACAGGATTCTGGGGAAAGGGAGTCCTCATATACAGGACATTACACAGCCCCTTGCCAAGGAAGAAAAAGAATCGGGGTTATAGCAGTCCTCAGTCCTTAAAATCAACAGGACATCTGCTGTGGGCTAAACAATAATCAAGGTTTAGAAGCTGGAACATAGGTAATAGCAGTCCTCATATGCAGAATCTGTATGATCTCTAGCTAAAGAGAACTAAGAAACCTCTTTTACATGGTTCCTCCATCACATATGTACATGACATCTTGCTAATGGCAAAACAA
>NW_007237035.1:0-1012 GCF_000164805.1 Carlito syrichta | reverse complement strand
TTTAGCAATAGACAGCACAGTTTCCTCTATATGAGGACTCCCGTTATCCAGATTCCTACTCCCAAAACCTGAATTGTAGTTATCTCTTAGCAAGATGTTCTGTAGGTTTTTGGGATGGAGGATTCGTGTAAGCAAGATTCCTTATTCTTCCGCAGCAACAGGTCATGTAGTGTTCTATATATGAGGACTCTCATTACCGAAATTCCTTGCATCATTCTCAGCAAGATGCCAAGATATTACCTGGTGACCAAAAATTCCAGTTGCTTGGATATCAAGGAAAAGACTCCCATAAATATGTTGAGGAATTGTAACCCAAGATTCCTGGTTCCTTTTCAAAAAACACACTAAAAATGTGGCCACATAGATGCCCAGATTTCTGATTAAACCTTATCAAGAGACTTTGTTGATTTCAGCGATTGAAAGAACCGGATTCCCTTTCCGTTCTCAGCAAGGTGCCCTGATTTTCCCTGTCCATGTGGATTCCAAACACTGTGTACAAAAATGCAGATGCCCAGATTTTTCCTGGGGACATGGAATCCATGAATCCTGGTTACATTTTAATAATTCGTACTAAATATTTGGCAACTGCAAAACCTTTGGTCCTTCTCTAAATAAAGTACAAACGGAAATTTAAGGATTACCAATTTCATCTTAAGACCAACGTTACATCCAAATATTGCAAGATGATACTTTTTTTCTGGGAATCTGGCCTTAATTGTCCTGAGGAACTTAAGGGATTTGTACTACCAGATACCCGATTACAACTCTCAACAGGACCAGAATGTTGCTGGAGTCCTGAAATGACTGATTCATAATAACCACAAGACAAATATCTCTGAAATATGAGATGAGCTTGAAGCCTTGATTCTTTTTTATACCGCAGCAAGACACCCTGAGAATATTTCGGTTTGTGAACTAGTGTATCACAGATTCCATATACTTCTTTACCGAGGGGCTGTGTAAGATCTGTATATGAGGACTCCCTTTCCCCAGAATCCTGTTTGGAAACCCG
>NW_007237034.1:0-853 GCF_000164805.1 Carlito syrichta | reverse complement strand
CAGGGAAAGGTCTGCATTGGCAGGGGACAGTGGAGTGATCAGGAGAGGAAGGGGCCCTCCCCCTGAACATGGCAGACAGATTGACCAGAACGTGGCTGGCTGCAGCATTGCCAGACTTCCTTGATTGCTCTGTGCCCTATGGCCACCCTAACTTGGAGCCATCTGTTCCATGAGCTCACATACATCTTTCCCATGGGGCATGAGTGTGGAGATTGGAGGCAAGTCTTCTGGGACTCATTGCTGAAGATACAGGACGGACGTGCCTGGTGGCCACCTCTGAAACCTCCTGTGAACAAAAGACAGCAAAGTGCCTTTCCTCTCCCATCCCTGAGGGTGACTCCTCATGCTGGGTGGCAGGGTTGGTGGGGGTGGCAGTGGTGGTGATTATTATTAGTTGGAGTCAGAGGCCTGCACCACCACGCTCGGCTAGTCTTTGGATGTATTTTTGATGATCAAGACGAGGTCTAGTTCAGTGTTCTGGGCTGGTCATGAACCCGCAGGCTCAGGCCGTCCACTTGCCTTGGCCTCTGAAGGGCCAGGATGGTAGGCTGAGCACCTGAGCCCAGCATGTTGTTGTGGTGGTGGTGGTTGGTATTATTATTCTGAGTTGGAGTCCTGCTCTGTCACCCAGGTCGGAGCACAGGGGACTGCTCTTGGCCACCGTGGCCTCCACTGTCTGGGCTCAGGTTAACCCAAGTGCATCACCACACTCAGCCCATTTTGTTGGTTTCTTATAGAGATGAGGTCTTGCCAAGGTTCCTGGGCTGGTCTTGTACACAGGGACTCTGGCCATCCTCTTGCATTGGACTAACAAAGTGCTGAGGTGGCAGGTGTGAGCCCCAACACATGGCAT
>NW_007237033.1:0-822 GCF_000164805.1 Carlito syrichta | reverse complement strand
GTACAGGCGTGAGCCCCATGCTTGGCCATCACACCCCTCTCTGGGCCCCACCATGAGGCCTGTTTCCTTCAGAAGTCCAGGGACCCAAGAGTGGAGTCATCCACCAAGCCTGACCCGGGCAAGTGCCTGGGTCAGGGGCGTGTCTCCAAGGGGGCGCCCAGCCCTCCATACGTTTTGTTCCTCACGATGGAGCTGCTCACTCCTCCAAGGGGCTGCCTTCCGGAAGGGAGGGCATGACTCTCCAGCCTGCATGGGGGCGATGGCCGGGTGACTCACACCTGTCTCCTCAGCACTCGGGGAGTCTGAGATGAGAAGATGACATGAGCCCAGGAGCTTGAGACCAGGCAGGACACCATAGTAATCCCCCACCTTGACCCCAAGCAAATCTCAGGAAACCTTGGTGAGTGCAGGCCATGGCAGGAGTATCAACCCTGGCCCAGAGTTCATGACCAGGCAGGAAGACCAGGATGACGACCAAATAGAAAGCCTGTGATGGCATCAGCTTTTGAGGCCCAGGTCGAGATATTGGCCAGAGTTTGGCAGTTTGAGAGCAACCTGGGCAACCTAGTGAGGAAATGAAAGAAAGAAAGAAAGAAAGAAAGAAAGAAAGAAAGAAAGAAAGAAAGAAAGAAAGAAAGAAAGAAAGAAAGAAATCCATTCTCCTGCAAACCTTCTGCCCTCAGTCCTTTCCCTCCCATCCCCCACATGTGGGGTTCCCCCAAGCTCTGCACCTTCAGCCTCAAACACCCCCAATTGCTGACCCTGCATTGGTGTGGGAGTTCCTGAGGCTCCCTTACTGGGTTCCTGCTGAATCTCTCTCCT
>NW_007237032.1:0-694 GCF_000164805.1 Carlito syrichta | reverse complement strand
TTTTTAGTTCGAGTCTCACTCTGTCGCCCAGACTGGAGTGCAGTGGCCACTCCCGGTCACCGCAGCCTCGACCTGCTGGGCTCCGGTGATCCCTCTGGCACAGCCTTCCACATGCCTGGAATTACAGGCATGAGCTACCACGCCCGGCTGATTTTTTGATTTATTGTAGAGATGAGGTCTTGCTGCCCAGGCAGGTCTCAAACCCGCGGGCTCTGGCAATCCATTCACCTCAGCCTCCCAAAGGCTCGGGACTACAGGCTGAACAACCAAGCCTGGCTAGCTCGCGATTTAAAAGCTGGCTGAGAAGGACGGTCATGTCCCCGGGCCCCAACCTGGGCCACAGAGCCAGACCTATCTCCTAAAACATCAGAATCATACACAGTGCAATGATTCTCAACTGCGCTTGATGTGTTCACAGGGCAACTGACTTTAGATCAAGGAAAAATGGGATTGGGGGAAGAAATGTCCCAGGGAGAGGGATGTGTTCCTGTCCTTTCAGGACAGAAGAACCTCGTTGCCAAGTCAGATGTTTGGCCTGCCTGGGACACATTTCTCACCTCAGAGAGGAGAACCGGCAGGACCAAGGCCAGGAAGCCCAGGGAACTCCCCAACCAAAGTGGGGGCAGTCATTGGCAGGGGTAGGGGATGGAAGGTGTTGAGCTTGGGGACCCTCACATATGGGGGATTGGGGGAG
>NW_007237031.1:0-964 GCF_000164805.1 Carlito syrichta | reverse complement strand
CAGGTGAGTCTACTGTGGCCATGAACCAGCCCCTTTGCTCTGACCTGGGTGACAGAGCGAGATTCCAACACCAAATAATAATAATCACGACCAGCACCACCACCAACACCATTGCCACCCAGTGCAAGGAGTCAACCACAGGGATGGCAGAGGAAAGGCACTTTCTGGCCTGTCATCCATGGGAGGTTTCAATGTTGGCCACCGGGCACGTCCATCCCGCACCTTCGGCCACGTGTCCAAGAAGGCCTGTCTCCAACCTCCACACTTGTGCCCCACTTCAAAGACGCATGTGAGCTCATGGAACAGATGGCCCCTGCTAGGGTGGCCGTTGGGAACAGAACAATCAAGGTGGCCTGGGACAGCCACAGCCATTCAAGCTTCCAGTCCAATGGTCTGCAACTTTTGGGCTCGGGGTGTGCCCCTTCTTCTCCTGATCACTCCTTTGTCCCCCACCGATGTGGACCTTTCCCTGGGAAGCCTTGGATGCCTGTCGTGATGCACGTAGCAGGCCTGGTTTTTTTTGCAGGAATCTCTGTTTGCCAGGCTGTGGTGTGGTGGCACAATCATGTCTTCCAGGGTCCCGACCAACGGGGCTCAGGCGGTCCTCCCGAGCCCTGGTTGCTAATTTAGAGTCAGAGTCCCCAGGCATCAATAATTTAAGAAACCAATTATATCTGTCATTTGACATTCTGGGAAGATAATAGGGGCTATCAGTTACCATAGCTTTTGTACAGGAGTTTAAACAAACCAAAATATCAAGTGACCATACTGATTTTTTAGGTAAACTAAGACGTATTGGAGGAGAACTCGAACTACCTAAAAAAGAAAAATTATGATTAATAACTATTTTGACCTGTGATGAGAAAAGAGCGGGGCCCCTAATAAAGAGGAATGATTAGTAAAACAGTAATAATCTCATCATCCCATGTAACAGGCTGGAACACTGGAGAGTTTGGGGCATAAG
>NW_007237030.1:0-658 GCF_000164805.1 Carlito syrichta | reverse complement strand
GGGTTGTATATATTCTTCAAAATCGTATGGGCATATGCCCAAACCATCCAGTGTTCCAGCCTGTTACATGGGATGATGAGATTATTACTGTTTTACTAATCATTCCTCTTTATTAGGGGCCCCACTCTTTTTTCTTCACAGGTCAAAATAGTTACTAATCATAATTTTTTTTTTTTAGGTAGTTTGAGTTCTCCTCCAATACGTCTTAGTTTACCTAAAAAATCAGTATGGTCACTTGATATTTTGGTTTATTTAAACTCCCGTACAAAAGCTATGGTAACTGATAGCCCCTATTACTTCCCAGAATGTCAAATGACAGATATAATTGGTTTCTTAAATTATTGATGCCTGGGGACTCTGACTCTAAATTAGCAACCAGGGCTCAGGAGGACCACCTGAGCCCCATTGGTCGGGGCCCTGGAAGACATGATTGTGCCACCACACCACAGCCTTGCAAACAGAGATTCCTGCAAAAAAAACCAGGCCTGCTACGTGCATCACGACAGGCACCCAAGGCTTCCCAGGGAAAGGTCCACATCGGTGGGGGACAAAGGAGTGATCAGGAGAAGAAGGGGCACACCCCAAGCCCAAAAGTTGCAGACCGTTGTACTGGAAGCTTGAATGGCTGTGGCTGTCCCAGGTCACCTTGATTGTTTTG
>NW_007237029.1:0-496 GCF_000164805.1 Carlito syrichta | reverse complement strand
TGCAGATAATCCTAAAGCACATGATTTACAGAAAAGTAAGCTGAAAGCAGGGTTTTTTTTTGGGGGAGGAAGGGTGAGGAGAGGCAAAGGAAAAGGCTTTGAGGGGCAGTAGGAAGAAGCAACTTTGATTTTGACCGTCATCAACTCACGGTGCTCTTGGGTTGGGTCCTCTATATGTCTATTAGGGTTGTCCTGCTGCCTTGCTTGCTCACTGCAACAGCACAATGTTGGACCCACCTGCAACCTCCCTGAAGGTACACTGAGCATCTATCTGTCAACTACAGAGAGGGATCCCCAATGCACAATGGGGGTTGGGGGGGAAAGGGCTTTAAGAGAGGGACTGAAAAGCCAATATCCCCTGCTGACCCAAACCCTGGGCAGTCATAATCAGACACTTCCATTTGCAGTAACCCATAGCTCTTCTCAGAACAGGGATGCACTGTCCTTTTTACTTTCTGATGAAAGAGGCATAGAGATAAAATGACATAGAGGTTTC
>NW_007237028.1:0-801 GCF_000164805.1 Carlito syrichta | reverse complement strand
TGACTCCAACGCTCTTTCAAATTTTTATAGCAAAGGTAAAGCAATAATCAATCTATTTGCATATTACTTCCAAAAAACTTCAGGAAGTTTCCATATCTTGTCCCAGTCCACATTTGATCTACCCAAGGAATCCGAGAGGCAATCTGAAGTCTACCCTTTGGTCTTTATTTCCTTAAATAAGCACCAAGTGGGCCGGGTGCACTGGCTTACGCCTGTAATCCAAGCACTTTGGGAGGCTGAAGCAAGAGGATTGCCTGAGTCCAGGGGTTTGAGACCAGCCTGGGCAACTTGGCGAGACCTCGTCTCTACAATAAATCAAGAAAAATTAGCCAGGCATGGTGGTGCAAGTCTGTAGTTCCAGCTACTTGAAAGTCTGAGGCAAAAGCATCGCCTGACCCCAGCAGGTTGTGGCTGCGGTGGTCGTGAGCGTGCCACTGCACTCCAGCCTGGGCGACAGAGTGAGACTCCGATTCAAAAATAAATAAATAAATAAATAAATAAATAAGCACCAAATAGGTGAAAATCTTGGCCATCTAGAGTCTTCATAAAACGGGGATGTAGGCTGGGCGCCGAGGCTCAAGCCTGTAATTCCAGCATTTTGGAAGGCCAAGATGAGAGAATTGCCTGAACCCAGGGGTTTGAGATCAACCTGGGCAACTTGGTGAAAGCTCGTTTCTACAATAAATCAAAAGATTAGCTGGGTGCGTTAGCATGAGCCTATAATTTCAGCTACTTGGAAGGCTGAGGCAGAAGGATCACCTGAGCCCAGCAGGTTGAGGCTGCGATGGTCGTGAGCATGCC
>NW_007237027.1:0-808 GCF_000164805.1 Carlito syrichta | reverse complement strand
ACGTCCATAGGAAACATCTGGGCATCTGCATTTTTGTATACAGAGTTTTAGAATCCATATATGCAGGGAAAATCAGGGCTTCTTGCTGAGAACGGAAAGGGAATCCTGTTATTGGAGTTCTCAATCGCATAAATCTACAAGGTCTCTTGTTATGGTTTAATCAGCAATCTGGGTTTCTATGCCGCCAAATTTTTAGTCTGTCTTTTGAAAAGTGGAACAGGAATCTTGGGTTCCAATTCCACAAGATATTTATGGCAGTGTTTCTCATGATATCCAAGCAACTGGAATTCTACGTCACAAGGAAATGTCTCGGCGTCTTGCTGAGAATGAAGCAGGTATTTCAGTAATGGGAGTCTTCATATACAGAACAGTACATGACCTGTTTCCACCGTAGAATAAGGGATCTTGCTTACATGAGTCCTCCATCCCCAAAACATACAAAGCGTCTTGCAGAGAGATATCCACAAATCAGGTTTTCAGAGTAGGTATCTGGATAATGGGAGTCCTTATACACATGAAACTTCACTGTCCATTGCTAAGGAAGAATAAGGAATCTGGTTTACACGTGTCCTCAAGTCCTAAAAAAACTTCAGGGTGTCTTGCGAAGGGCTAAACATGAATTTGGGTTTTTGAAGCATCATCTAGGGAAATGAAATCCTCATATACGGCAACTGCACTGGCTTCTCCGAATCAAAAATAAGGAATTTGGGTGACGTATGTTCTCCATCCCCAAAAAACTACATGACACCCTCCTAAGGTCTAATCAAGCATCAGGGTTTCGACGCATGTATCTGGGAAAGGGAGTACT
>NW_007237026.1:0-790 GCF_000164805.1 Carlito syrichta | reverse complement strand
GATCCCTGGTCGGGTTAGTGTCAACTTTCCTCTCTGGGGTGAGAAATGCATGTCAGGCAGACCGGCCCTCCAATTCAGCAATGAGGACCTTACACCAAGAAAGGCCGGGGACACATCCCTCACCCAAGGACATTTCTTCCCCCCAGTCCCATTTTTTCTGAATCTAATGCCAGTTGCCCTTTGCACACACCATGCACAGTTGATAATCTGCATACAATTCTCATATTTTGGGGGACAGGGTCTGGCTATGTGGTCCAGGCTGGGGACCAGGGACACGACCATTGTTCACCACCAGCCTCGAAATCACAGGCTCCAGTGACCCACCCACCTCAACCTCTGGAGTGTTCTGGACGATGGGCACCATGAGCCCAGACACCCAGTTTGGATGGGTGCGGTGGCAGGGTCTCCTTGCATGGCCGGGTCTGGCCTTGAGTTCCTGATCTACAGCCATCTTCCTGATTCAGACTCCCAGAGCACTGGAATTCCAGACTTGGGCCACCACTCCTGGCCTTCTGGTTTGTTTTTGACAAAGTATTGAGACTGGGTTAGAGGGATCAACCTCATCATCCCAGCACTTTGGAAGACCGAGACCAGAGGCCAGCCTGAGCCTGCATGTTTGAGATGCACCTGGGCAACTCAGCGAGACCTCACCTCTACCCTCCATCCCAAATTAGCAAGGGGTGGAGGCACACTCCTGTCATTCCTGCTCATCGGAAGGCCAGTGGGGGAAGGCTTGCTGGATCCCAGCGGGCCAAGGCTGCAGTGGCCAGGAGCGAGCCACTGCCCTCCA
>NW_007237025.1:0-726 GCF_000164805.1 Carlito syrichta | reverse complement strand
CACGTGCATCATGATGGGAGTCATGCTTCCCCATGGAAGGTCTGTGTGGACGGAGCATGATGGAGTGGCGGGAGATGAAGGGGCCCACCACCCACCCAAAGGTGGCAAACCGGAGGACAGGAACCTGGGCTGGTTTCTGTGTTGACAGATTGCTTGGATTGCTTTATGCCCAACAGCCACCCTAACTCTGGGTCATCTGTTCAGTGAGCTCACACACGTCTTTGCTGAGGGGCAGGAGCATGGAGGGTAGAGGCAGAACCTCTGGGACGCATGGCCAAAGGCTCCGGATGGATGTGTCCGGTGGCCTCCTTTGAGACTTCCTGCAAACAATAGGGCAGAAAGGGGTTTTTCCTCTCCCATCCCTATTGGTGACACCTCCCGCTGGGTGGCAGGGTTGGTGGTGGTGGTGATGATTATTTATTATTATTTGGAGTCAGAAACCTGCTCTGTCGCCCAGGCCAGAGTGCAGGGGATGCTCATGGCCACCTCATACTCGAATTGCCGGGCTCAGGCAATCCTCTCACCTCAGCCCCTCGAGTGGCTGGAACCACAGGCCTGCGCCACCACGCCGGGCTAATGTTGGGATTTATTTTTGATGACTGAGACAACATCTCACCCAGTGTCCCAGGCTGGTCTTGTACCCTCAGGTTCAGGCTGTCCACTTGCCTCAGCCTCCGAAGAGCCAGGATGCCAGCCTGAGCCCCTGCACCCGGCCTGTGGTAGTGG
>NW_007237024.1:0-827 GCF_000164805.1 Carlito syrichta | reverse complement strand
ATAACTAACTACCTTCTGAAACACACAGGAATTTTCACCCCATCATTCCCAACTATTCTCAACATCAAATGTTCTCAGGTTCATATCTATAACCCCTCATCTCTTCATTTTCCATTCCCTATTGTCTTTTCCTCCTATATGCAGACATGTCCATTAACTCACCCTCAAACACTAAATCTTTACTTTTTAACTGCCCAGCACATACATTTCTCAAATTTGTTTTTTCTTAACGTGATGATTTCAACATCACCATCTCTAACTCACATGAGTAATCTGCTCTTGTAGAACTCTAGTTCACATTAGCCACACATGAAGCTATTGCAATCATATAAGCGCTTCTCAACACCTCTTTGTTCCCAGTTCCTAACTCAGTTTACATAAAAGCCTACAAGATCTCTCTCATCTATGTGTTACAAGTTTAGTCTTTAACACTTTCATCATCTCTGCAGATCTCAAAAATTACTCAGATCCATGCAGTCTTTCATATAAAGCAAAATCCTGTGGGGTAAGTGCATACACATCAATAGCACGTGCCATACAGATGAGAGGATGCATGGAAAATGAATACCTATACATGTACAAAACTATGCTGCAAATACTCAGACATATCACACTCAGACAACTTCACAAAAAATGGCAGTCTCACTCTCTGTACTCAATACACAAAATTGCCAAAGAGACAGATAAACACAGACATGTACATACATCAGAATATACTCACGAAAGATGACAAACTATGTAATAGTGTAAGCACACCCTAAATTTCACCATGCTCACACCAAATGGCACATGAAACACTCTCTAGCAACCTCAGAGAAAACTTAACC
>NW_007237023.1:0-3462 GCF_000164805.1 Carlito syrichta | reverse complement strand
TGATAAGGTTTAATCAGAAATCTGGCTTCAGGGTCACTACATTTTCAGAGCTACTAGCTCCGTAGTTACCTTAATCAGTCATTACATATCTCCAGGGATATTCTATGATCTTGATAGTTGTAATCGAGGAACTGGCCCAAATATCCTTTTGAGGCTTATGAACATCTAGGACCATAATCAGGTACTCCAGGAATCAAATGGCATATTGGTACCAAGTCCCTTGATTCAGGTTACATCAAACTACAGAAATTTCTTGAGGTTGGGCTGGTGGGAATTGGGATATTGGGTTTAGGAGATTCCACATTTTGGGGAGGCCTTGTTAAGTGGAACCAGGCATCTTGGATTCCAGTTCCCCAATAACCTTATGGAAGTCTTTCTCTTGATATCCAAACAACTGGAATTCTAGGTCACCATGAAATATCTCAGCACCTTGCTGAGAATGAAACAGGAATCTGGGAAATGGGAGTCCTCATATACAGGAAACTACACTGCCTCTTGCTATGTAAGAATAAGGAATTTTGGTTGCACGAGTCCTCAGCCCAAAAATCCACACGGCGTCTTACTAAGAGGTAACCATGAATCAGGTTTTTAATGTAGGAATCTGGGTAGTGGGAGTCCTCAAATACAGGAATCTGGACTTCCTATTGCTAAGAAAGAATAAGGAATCTGGGTTACACGTGTCCTCAATCCCTAAAAAACTTTAGGGCGTCTTGCTAAGGGCTAAACACGCATCAGGGTTTTTGAAGCAAGAATCTGCGGAAATGGGGTCCTCATATATAGGCAAATACATGGCCTTTTGCTAAGAAAGAATAAGGAATCTGGGTTACACGTGATCTCTATCCAAAAGAACTACAGGGCCTCTTGCTAAGGGCTAAACAAGAATAAGGGATTCGAAGCAGGAATGTGGGTAATACTACTCATAACCGGAATCTTCGAGGCCTCTTCCTAAGGAAAAATAAGGAATCTGTTTTACACGGTTCCTCGTTCACAAAATCTACATGGCATCTTGCTAAGGGTTAACCAAGAATCAGGGTTTGAAAACAGGAATCTGGAGTAAGGGAGTCCTCATATACACGACACTACACGGCCTCCAGTGAAGGAAGAATAAGGAATCTGTGTTACACGAGTCCACAATCCAAAAAAATTCTCAGGACGTCTTGCTACTGGACAAACAAGAATGAGGGCTTCGAGCTCCCCTCATGTTTTGGAGCTATATAGCATATGGGTATTAGGAATCAGTCAATTCAGGACTCCAACAACATTCTGGTCCTCTTGGTAGTTGTAAACGGGTATCTCGCACTGCAAGTCCGTTAGGTTCCTCGGGACAACTAAGGCCAGATTCCAGCACAAAAGGGATCATCTCGCCATATTTGCATGTAACTCTTGGTCTCAAGATGAACTTTGTAATTCTCAAACTTCCATTTGTCTTTTTATATAGAGAGGGGCTGAGGTTTTGCAGTTGCCAAATGTTTAGTAAGTATACTTAAAAGTAACCAGGAATCACGGATTCCCTGACCCTAGGAAACTTGTGGGCATCTGTCTTTAGTATACAGAGTTTTGGAATACACATCGACAGGGAAAATCAAGTCATCTTTCTGAGAACAAAAAGAGAATCCGTGTTCTTGAGTTCTTATTCGCTGAAGTCTAGAGGGCCTCTGATGAGGTTTAATCAGGAATCTGGGCTTTTAGGTCCCCATATTGTTAGGGTGTCTTGTACACGGGAACCAGGAATCTTGGATTCCAATTACCCAGAAACTTCTGGGAGACATGCAATTGATATCTAAACAACTTTAATTCTACATCACCACGAAATATCTCAGTGTCTTGCTGAGAATGAAGCAGGAATCTGGGTAATGGGAGTCCTCATATACAGGGAACTTCATGACTCTTGCGAAGGATGAATAAGGAATCTGGACTACATGGGTTCACAATACCGAAAATCTACATCACGTCTTGCTAAGGGCTAAACAAGATCAGGGCTTTGAGCACCCCTCGTGTTTTAGAGCTATTTGTTATAAGGATATTACGAATCAATCATTCCTGGACTCCAACAACACTCTGGTACTCTCGATAGTTGTGAACGAGAATCTGGCACTAGAAGTCCATTTAGATACACGGAACCTCTTCTTCCAGATACAGGACATTAGAAATTCTCTCGAATTTTTTGTATGTAAACCCTGACCTCAGTGTTACCTCGTACTCCAGAAACTTCAGTGGCTCTGCTGTTCGTTATTAGGACTTTGGGTTTAGGTGTTCAATTTTTTAGGAGGTATTATTTGAAGAGAACCAGGAATCTTATATTTCATGTCCCCAGGCATATGCTTGTCATCTTCCTATGGGTATATAAGAGTCTGGACTTCCAGGCCTACAGGAAACATCTCGATGCTTTGCTTAGAACGAAACAGAAATATGGGTCACTGTGTCCATTGAAAGTTTCTGCAGGCTTTACCTAAGAGGAACCAGGAAACTCGGTTTCCATGTAACATGCAAACATCTGGGCATTTGATAAATTATCCGTAGCTTAAGGCAGTGTTCATAGCTAGGAATCGACAGGAACTTTACCAAATGCTAATCTGGAAACTGGGAGTCCTGGTTCTCATATTATTCAGAGCAACGTTCTATATGCATACCTCAAATTGGTCATTGCCATTTCCCAGGAACGTTTTGCACCTCTTCATAGTTGTAACTGAGAATCTGGAATGCTGGTCCATTTGTTTCACAGGGTCCTGTAAGGGCAGATTCCACAATACATCAATCATCGGCCACTTGTTAATGTGATCACTGGTCTCAGGTTTACCTCATAGTCCAGATACTACTGCTGGACATTCGTTCTCACATTGAGAATATGGGATTAGGGTTTCCCACATATTTCGAATGTATACTTAAGGGGGATCCAGCAATCTTCGATTCCAGGTAACTGGGAAACTTCTTGGCGTATGTGTACTGGTATGTAAGAGTATGTAGTTCTACGTCACCAGGAAACGTCCAGGAGTCTTCGTGATAATAAGAAAATGAATGTGGTTTATGGGAGGCCTCAATGCATTTCTACAGGGCACCGTAATAAGGGCTTATCTGGAATCTGGGCTTCTAGTTCTCCAAATTCTTCAGAGCATGCTGCTACTTGGAAAGGACAAGTGTCATTATAGATTCCCAGCAACCATCTGGTTCTCTTGATTGTTGTAACCAAGAACCAGTCCGTGCAATTCAGTTGGGTTTCTTGGCACAACTAAAGACAGATTACGGGACTAAGGCATCGTCTCGCAATATTTGTGTGCAACTCTTGTCTTAAGATGTACCTTGTAATCCTAAAACTTCTGTTTGTGAATCGATTACATATGGCCTGGGGGGTTGGGGTTGATAAGCATGCCATACATATTTATAAAGGTAACCAGGAATCACGGATTCCACGTCCCTGTGAAACAGCTGGGCATCTGTCTATTTGCATACAGAAATTTGGAATCC
>NW_007237022.1:0-800 GCF_000164805.1 Carlito syrichta | reverse complement strand
GTAGTGTCATATTTTTGTTTAAACTATCGTGAGAACCAGAATAGTGTGGGACTTCTGGAATGAGTGATTCCTAATATGCACATAGGATAGAGCTCTGAAAAATATGGGCACGTCGAAGTCCAAGTCTTTAGACCTTATCAAGACGCCCTGAACATTTTTGGAATTGAGGACTCGTGTAACCCAGATTCGTTACTCTTCCTTAGCAAGAGTCCGTGTAATTTCCTGTGTATGAGGACTCCCGTTCCCCAGATTCTAGCTTCGAAATCCTGATTCTTGTTTAGCCCTTAGCAAAACTCCCAGTAGATTTTTGGCATTCAGTTCTCAGGAAAACCAGAGTTCTTATCCTGTCTTAGGTAGACACTGTGCAGTTTCCTGTATATGTTGACTCCCATTTCCGAGAGTCCTGATTCAAAATCCTGATCCATGTTTAGCCCTTAGAAAGATGCCCTATAGTTTTTTCAGATCGAGGACAGGTGTCACCCATAATCCTTGTTCGTCCTTAGCAAGAGGTTATGAAGTTTCCTGTATATTAGGACTCCCATTCCCCAGATACGTTCTTCAAATCCCTGATATTTTTCTCCCTTAGTAAGACTCCTTGTAAGTTTTTGGGATTTGAGGACTCATGTAACCCAGATTCGTTATTCTTCCGTAGTAAGAGGCCATGTAGTTTCCCATATATGAGATTCCCATTTCCAAATTCCTGCTTAATTCTCCGCAATACCCGAGATATTATCCTGATGAACATAGAATTCCAGTTGTTTGGATATCAATAGAAGAGACTCCCATATAGTACCTGGGGA
>NW_007237021.1:0-621 GCF_000164805.1 Carlito syrichta | reverse complement strand
TCAGGTGACTTTAACAAAATACCAACCTAACCTGCTGGCCAGCGAATTGACTTAATTTAGGTGACTTACTAGCTAGCCAGCTGGCTAGCCAACTGACTTAACTAGCTAGCTACCATGCTAGGCACCTGGCTAGCCAGCTTACTTAACTAACAGACTTAACTAGCTAGCCAGCTGAGTTAGCTAGCTAACTTAACTAGCTAGCTACCTAGCTAGCCAGTGGACTTAACTAGCTGATTTAACTAGATAGCGATCTAGCTAGACAGATGGCTGGCCAACTGACTTAACTAGTTGACTTAACCAGCTAACCAGCTGGATGGCCAGCTGACTTAACAGGCTTACTTATCTAGCTAACCAACTGGCTGGCCAACTGAATTAACTAGATGACTTAACCAGCTAGCCAAATTGCTTGCCAGCTGACTAAATTAGCTTGCTACCTAGCTAGCCAGCTAGCTAGCCAGTTGACTTAACTAGTTGACTTAACCAGCTATTCAGCTGGCTAACCAACTGACTTAACAAGCTAACTTACCTGGTTAGCCATCTGGCTAGGTAACTGACTTAACTAGCTCTCTACCTAGGTTGCTAGCTGGCTATCCAGCTGACTTAACTAGCTGACATAATTAG
>NW_007237020.1:0-412 GCF_000164805.1 Carlito syrichta | reverse complement strand
CACTTCAAGATAGTGTCAAGAATTTTGGGACGGATCAATTAAGCAAAAAATAAATGTTAAAGGTATCCTAACATGAGAGAAAGAAACTTAACTCTTCACAAAAGTACCACGTTACATATAGATAACTCTAAAAGGTTCAAACACATACACACACACACACACACACACACACATATACACACACACAGCTTTCAGAATTAAAAAATTCAGCAATGTTGCACAATACAAATCCAACATACAAAAGCCACATGCAATTCTATACTTTCAAGCAGCAACCTGAAGGAACCACTAAGAAAAAAATTCATTTACAATAGCACCCAAAACAATAAAATAGCATAAAAACTTAACCAGACAAAATAGCTCACTAGCAACTACAAAATATTCCTGACAAATTTAAGAGGATATAAGTAAA
>NW_007237019.1:0-410 GCF_000164805.1 Carlito syrichta | reverse complement strand
TATAAAAACAGACATACACATTCATGGAACAGAACCACCTAAGAATCAGCATACAAATATGTTGGCAAATTCATTCAGTTGGAAGAAGGCAGTCTTTTTACAGACAGTTCTCAGAAAATTCCATGTTCTCACACAAGAGAATAAATTTGAACCCTTGTCTCGCACCATAAAACTTTTAACTTAAAATGGATAAAATATTTAAAGGTAAGAGTTGAAACTGTAAACACCCTTAGATGCATACGTAGAAGGAAAACTTCATGACAGTGAATGTCAATTATTTCTTGTACAAACCAAAAAACTGGCAGAAACAGCAGACTTTATCAAAATTAAAAAACTTCGCATATCAAAGAACATTCCCAACGTAGAAAATTAGAAACTCAAAATATTAGAAGAAAATGTTGAGATAATAC